>NC_057401.1:65272243-65352348 GCF_019320065.1 Cervus canadensis | reverse complement strand
TGGCTGCTATCCAAAATCTACAAGCAATAAAATGCTGGAGGGGGTGTGGAGAAAAGGGAACCCTCTTACACTGCTGGTGGGAATGCAAACCAGTACAGCCGCTATGGCGAACAGTGTGGAGATTCCTTAAAAAACTGGAAATAGAACTGCCATATGACCCAGCAATACCACTCCTGGGCATACACACTGAGAAAACCAGATCTGAAAGAGACACGTGCACCCCAATGTTCATCGCAGCACTGTTTATAATAGCCAGGACATGGAAGCAACCTAGATGCCCATCAGCAGATGAATGGATAAGGAGGCTGTGGTACATATACACCATGGAATATTACTCAGCCATTAAAAAGAATTCATTTGAACCAGTCCTAATGAGATGGATGAAACTGGAGCCCCTTATACAGAGTGAAGTACGCCAGAAAGATAAAGAACATTACAGCATACTAACACATATATATGGAATTTAGAAAGGTGATAACGATAACCCTATATGCAAAACAGAAAAAGAGACACAGAAATACAGAACAGACTTTTGAACTCTGTGGGAGAATGTGAGGGTGGGATGTTTCAAAAGAACAGCATGTATACTATCTATGGTGAAACAGATCACCAGCCCAGGTGGGATGCATGAGACAAGTGCTCGGGCCTGGTACACTGGGAAGACCCAGAGGAATCGGGTGGAGAGGGAGGTGGGAGGGGGGATCGGGATGGGGAATAAGTGTAAATCTATGGCTGATTCATATCAATGTATGACAAAACCCACTGAAATGTTGTGAAGTAATTAGCCTCCAACTAATAAAAAAATTAAAAAAAAAAAAAAGAAATTTAATTTATGACAGAAGCTGTGCAGAATCCCCTCCTTTCAAACCTGGTGCAATTTGTTAACCTCCAGAATCACCAATGCACCATAAGCCACTTCCTTTATTGCTGGGGAGACACCAGCTGTTTGGGTGACAGCTGGTAGAACCGCCCCTGGCAAGTCCCCGGCCCCATGTCAACAAGGATAGCATGCTGCTGTTAGGGAAAAATAAACCTGAGTGACTAAACGACGTACAGAGGGGAAGCATATATCTCTGCCTATACATTTTTGAACATTTATTATTTTGCCCTATTATTCTGAGGAAAAAAAAAAGCTGCCTACTATTGATGCTTTTTTTTTTTTTTAAGTGGCACTTAGCCGTTACAAGAAATTTTATTAACGTACTCTAGTAATCACAAACCTACACAGCTATGTTCAGTATTTTCAAGGAGAGTGACTTCCTCTGACGGGAGTGAATAGCCAGTCGTGGGACTCTGCAGGACAGTGACAGCGAGTGCAATGACAGGTGACACGCAGTTCGATGGGAAACAAGGAATGACTGACAGAGATGAGACAGACTCCCCACCTACTGTGTCAACTGGGGAAACACCGCAACGCCCGAGTCCCAGGGCTCTGACGATACCATCTTTGCCCAGGCCACTCTAGCTTCAGGATGTCAACTTTCTGCAGTCTGACCCTTCCCGAGATGTGCCAGGCAGGGGCAGCACGGGGACAGTTCTGCAGAGCGGCAGCAGTGCCCGCAGGGGTCAGGGCTACCAGATTGGTGACAGGCTCCCCGGGACTTGTGATGGCTCTTCTGGAATCCATATCTTATACACAACGCCTATCCTCAAGAAGAACTTCCGCAGAACGGCTCAGAGCTCAGGAATCAGGTCAAACTGCATAATTTCACACAGGTAGGGGTAGTACATGGAAGCATGTGCTTTAAACTTTTCGTAGTTTATTTTGAGGGTTTTTGAACTGTGGTGTTGGAGAAGACTCTTGAGAGTCCCTTGGACTCCAAGGAGATCCAACCAGTCCATTCTAAAGGAGATCAGTCCTGAGTATTCATTGGAAGGACTGATGTTGAAGCTGAAACTCCAATACTTTGGCCACCTGATGCAAAGAACTGAATCATTTGTAAAGACCCTGATGCTGGGAAAGATTGAGGGCAGGAGGAGAAGGGGATGACAGAGGATGAGGTGGTTGGATGGCATCACCAAAGTGATGGACATGAAGTGAAGTGAAGAAGTGAAGTTGCTCAGTCGTGTCCGACTCTTTGCGACCCCATGGTCTGTAGCCTACCAGGCTCCTCCCTCCATGGAATTCTTCAGGCAAGAGCACTGGAGTGGGTTGCCATTTCCTTTCTTCCCAACTCAAGGATCGAACCGGGGTCTCCCGCATTCCAGGCAGATGCTTTAACCTCTGAGCCACCAGGGAAGCCCATTGAGTAAACTCTGGAAGTTGGTGATGGACAGGGAGGCCTGGCATACTGCAGTCTGTGGGGTCGCAAAGTGTCAAACATGACTGAGTGAACTGAACTAAATTCTTAGGATTAGAAAAAGATAAATGTAGGTATGGGTATGATGCCATAATGATGGACAGTTGACCCTTGGATAATAGGAGTTTGAACTGCCATGAGCCCACATATACTTAAATTTTTGTCAATAAATACAGACTACAGGACTACACAATTTACCGCAGGTTGAATCTGCAGATGCAGAACTATGGATATGAAAGGCAACTGTAAAGGCATATGTGGAGTTTCAATTATGCCAAAGGCCAGCATCTCTAATCCCCACATTGTTCAAGGGCCAGTTGGATTAAAAACTGGTTGGTTTACACAACCTAAGTTTTCAGTCTCACAATTCTAGAAGCCACAAGTTCAAGATCAAGGTGTCATCAGAGTTGGTTTCTTATGAGAGCTCTGTAGCTGTCAGCAATTCCCATAATTTTCATGTTCTTACCCTCCCTTTTATTATTTCCTATGGGACCTGATGAAAAGGCCTATAATATGTATACTGGAGTCTCAGAAATGGAGGGGAGAGAGAACAGAGTAATATTTGATGTGAGAGCAGAGAATTTTCTAAAACTGACAAAAGAGGGACTTACCTGGCAGTCCAGTGGTTACAGTTTCACCTTCCAAAGCAGGAGTTGTGGGTTCAATCCTTGATCAGGGAGCATAGATCCCACTGGCCTTACTGCCAAAAAACCGAAACATAAAACAGAAGCAGTATTGTAACAAACTCAATAAAGATTTTTAAAATATAAGAAAAAAACTTGAAAAAGAATTTTTAAAATTTACAAAAGAAATCAGACTATAGATTTTTAAAATAATATAAACTCAGCAACTGGAATTAGAAAATTGCATTTAAGAACATCACAGCTGAAAACCAAAGACAATGAGAAAATCTCAAGAACAGCCAGAGACTGGAGAAAACATATTATCTCTCCAAAAACAAAAAGATGGACAACAGACTGAATCCAAAAAAGCAATGTAGTGGCATATTTAAAATAATACAAGAAAGTAATTGCTACCATAGAATTAAAATTAAGGATAAAATAAATATTTTTCAACAGAAAACCTGTACTAACCTAAAGAGAAATTTTTTTCAGGTAGAAGAAATATGATATTAGCCAAAAGCATGGAACTGTAGGAAGAACTAAAAGGAAAATAAAGTATAAAATGTGAACAAATCTGAATGATACTAACAGTGTAAAACAATAACAATAGTGTTCCATAAAATTTAGAAATATATGAAATTAAATATAGGATGACAATAATATGAAAGATCAGATCAGTTCAGTTCAGTCTCTCAGTCGTGTCCAACTCTTTGTGACCCCACGAACCACAGCACTCCAGGTCTCCCTGTCCATCACCAACTCCCGGAGTCCACCCAAACCCATGTCCATTGAGTCTGTGATGGTATGCAACCATCTTATCCTCTGTCGCCCCCTTCACCTCTTGCTCTCAATCTTTCCCAGCATCAGGGTCTTTTCCAATGAGTCAACTCTTCGTATCTGGTGGCCAAAGTATTGGAGCTTCAGCTTCAACATCAGTCCTTCCAATGAACACCCAGGACTGATCTCCTTTAGGATGGACTGGTTGGATCTCCTTGCAGTCCAAGGGACTCTCAAGAGTCTTCTCCAACACCACAGTTCAAAAGCATCAATTCTTCAGTGCTCAGCCTTCTTCACAGTCCAACTCTCACATCCATACATGACCACTGGAAAAAACATAGCCTTGACCAGACGGACCTTTGTTGGCAAAGTAATGTCTCTGCTTTTTAATATGCTGTCTAGGTTGGTCATAACCTTCCTTCCAAGGAGTAAGTGTCTTTTAATTTCATGGCTACAATCACCATCTGCAGTGATTTTGGAGCTCAGAAAAATAAAGTCAGCCACTGTTCCCACTGTTTCCCCGTCTATTTGCCATGAAGCAATGGGACCTGATACCATGATCTTAGTTTTCTGACTGTTGAGCTTTAAGCCAACTTTTTCACACTCAGATAACATGTTATAAATGTTAAAAGATAAAGTTTTCTACTGTGCTTCCTTGTCCAGGAAGTAGACTAATATAGTGTAATGATTTATCACTACTAAGTTATTTTAGATTTTAGTAAATTAAGGATATACCTAGTATTCTCTAGAGTAAGAATAGTAGAAAATGTACAACTAGAAAATTAATAGAGGATAAATGAAACAGTTAAAAAATACATGCAAAATTGCAAAATAATGCAGGAGAAAGAAAGAAACATAAACAACTAGGAAAAATGGAAAATAAAAAGAAAGTGGCATCTGTAAATCAAATATATCAATAATTATATAAATGTAAAATGATCAAATACTTTCATGAAAAATATAAAAGACTATATTAAGAAAATAATACTAACACTGCTTGCAGGCTTCCCTGGTCACTCGGTGGTAAAGAATCCGCGTGCCAATGTAGGAGATGCAGGTTCAATCCCTGGGTTGGGAAGACCCCCTAGAGAAGAAAATGGCAATCCACTGCAGTATTCTTGCCTGGAGAATCCCATGGACGGAGGAGCCTGGGAGGTTCTAGTCCATGGGGGCACAAAAGAGTCAGACATGACTTCTTGACTACACAACAACTATAACAATGCTGCTTACAGGAGATTAACTTGAAATATAGGAACTGCAACAGTTGAAAGAAAAGAATGGAAACCTAGACCATATTAATATTAACCACCCTCCAAAGAACTATTGTTGGTATGTGAGCATCAAAGCAGTTTTTTTAAGTTAAGATGCTACTAGAGATAAAGAAATACTTGTAATACTTTTAATATAGCTTCAAAATATATAAAGCGAAAGCTAGAAAGGAAAAATGGATATGTGCCATCATAGAGATTTTAACAAATTCTCTCAGTAATGATAGCACACATGGGGGAGGCAAAGACACAAGACAGCAACGACATGAGTAACGAATATGAAGTAGTTGTCACATAAACAATACTACCCTACAACTGTACTACATTGCTCATCACTTTTTGGTAAATATATGAGAAATATTTACCCAAAATGTCCGTGATCTGTGCTATAAAAAGCATCTCAACAAAATTCAAAGGATAAAGATTATGTACTATATGGCCTTTGGCCTTTTGCTAAACATCATAAGCAAAAAGTAAATAGAAAATCCTAAAGCTTGAAAAATTAAGCACATGTGTAAATAATCCCTGGGCATTACTTTGTGTTGTGTGTTTACCTAAGCTATGGAGCCACGGGCTACTTCCCCAGATAAAATCCTTGCATGTGATGCCTGCCTTAACATTGGTTTCTCAAAGGATCTGAGTGCATCATTTCTTTATTGAGCTCCCGCGAGTCTTATGTTAATCACTTTCATTTTATGAAAGTGAAAGTCGCTCAGTCATGTCCAGTTCTTCGTGACCGCATGGACTGTAGTCTTCCAGGCTCCTCTGTCCATGGGATTCTCCATGATAAAGATATTAGAGTGGGTTGGCATGCCTTTCTCCAGGAGATCTTCTTGATCCAGAGACTGAACCTGGGTCTCCTGCATGGCAGGCAGATTCTTTACCATCTGAGCCGGCAGGGAAGCCCATTAACCAGAATGAGCTGGTACGATTCCTCCTACAATCCCTCATATTTATTCCTCATGTATCAGTCATTCAACAAATATTTGTCATTGCCAATGAGCCAGGCAAGACCTGATGAGCTTGGTTCTTTCCCTGAATGCTTCTGTCTTGACTGCATTGCTCCTAAAATGTACAGCAAAAAGCAAACCCAGCCCTCAAGTGAAGTTGGGCAGGTCCTGTTGGGAAAGAACCCTAGCCTTCCATGTTCAGGACACATGACTTCCATTCGGGCAGCCTGATGCTGGACAGAGGATGCTGCCTCTTACTGCGATCTCACTGTTGACTTGAAATCCTGGAAATTTTCCCCCACTTACTCCTGTGGATTCATGTCTTACTCTGTATTTGAGCAATTGCTCTTTTGAAGCTTATATTTATAAGCTCTAACTTCACCTGACAGTTTATCCCGTTAGCCTAGTCTGTGGTTTTACCCTGTTGTGGTCCGTTTGGGTCTTGACTTGGAGAGGAAGCCTATTTGTTAACACCCATGTGTTGATGGGCAGGCTTCATACTTCTGCATCTCTGGGCAGGCCTGGTGAAAAGTGGTTGGTTAGCTGAACAGAGGGGCTTCCCTGGGGGCTCAGCAGTAAATAATCTGCCTGCAATGCAGGAGCCGCAGGAAACTCCGGTTCAATCAGGAAGACTGAACTCGGGTTCGGTCAGGAAGATTCCCCTGGAGGAGGAAACGGCAACCACTCCAATATTCTGGCCTGGACAATTCCATGGACTGTATGGTCCGTGCAGGTCACAGAGTCGGACACAGACTGAGTGACTTCCACTTTCACTTCCAGTATTCCTGCCTGGAGAATCCCATGTTCAGAGGGGCCTGGTGGGCTACAGGCCATGAGGTCTCAAAGAGTCACACATGACTGAAGTGACTGAGATGCATGCATGCAAGCTGAACAAAAGCACAGTACACATTATCTCTTTCCCCTAAATTTAATTTTCTATAGGAAACTGCTTTTTGGAGAACTTAGAGCCCATTTAGTAGAAGCAGATTCTGTGCATCTTACCAGTAACAGTGGGAAAGGCTAGGGGTCCTGCTGGCAAGCAGTGTGGAGTGAGCTCACTGTGAATTTTTATGAGGACAATGACTTCTGAGAAGGCTATAGCTGAAACACTGATGAAATGTGTTCCTTCACAGATGACTGAGTCTAACCATGTTTGCGTATGATTTTAAAATTCAATATAGGGGCTTCCCAGGTGGCTCAGTGGTAAAGAATTCATCATCAACCAAGCTCAGTCCTGTCCAACTCTTTGCGACCCCATGGACTATACAGTCCATGAAATTCTCCAGGCCAGAATACTGGAGTGGGTAGCCTTTCCCTTCTCTAAGGGATCTTCCCAACCCAGGGATCAAACCTAGGTCTCCCACATTGCAGGCAGATTCTTTACCAGCTGAGCCACAAGGGAAGCCCAAGAATACTGGAGCAGGTAGCCTATCCCTTCTTCAGGGGATCTTCCCGACCCAAGAATCAAACTGGGGTCTCCTGCATTGCAGGCGGATTCTTTACCAACTGAGCTATGAGGGAGTGGTAAAGAATCTGCCTGCCAATACAAGAGTCATGGGTTTGATCTCTGATGCAGGAAGATCCCGCAAGCTGTGGAACAACTAAGCAGGTGCACCGCAACTATTGAGCCTGTGCCCTAGAGCCTGGGAGCCACAACTATTGAAGCCCATGTGCCTAGAACCTATGTTCTGCAATAAGAGAAGCCACAGGAATGAGACGCCTGCACACTACAGCTAAAGAGTAGCCCCCACTTTCCCCAAGAGAAAAGCCTGTGCAGCCATGAAGACACAGCACAGGCAAAAATAAATAAATAAAATTATTTTAAAAGTCAGTTCAGTTCAGTCGCTCAGTCACGTCTGACTCTTTGATACTCCATGGACAGCAGCATGCCAGGCTTCCCTGTCCATCACCAATTCTTGAGCTTGCTCAATTCCATGACCCCCGAGTCGGTGATGCCATCCAACCATCTCATCCTTTGTCGTCCCCTTCTCCTCTCACCTTCATTCTCTCCCAGCATCAGGGTCTTTCCCAATGAGTCAGCTCTTTGCATAAGGTGACCAAAGGATTAGAGCTTCAGCTTCAGCATCAGTCCTTCCAATGAATATCTAGGACTGATTTCCCTTGGACGGACTGGTTGGATCTCCTTGCAGTCCAAGAGACTCTCAAGAGACTTCTCCAAGACCATAGTTCAAAAGCATCAATTTTTCGGCACTCAGCTTTCTTTATAGTCCAACTCTCACATCCATCCATGACCACTGGAAAAACCATAAGTTTGACTGGATGGAACTTTGTTGGCAAAATAATGTCTCCACTTTTTAATATGCTGTCTAGGTTTGTCATAGCTTTTCTTCCAAGGAGCAAGCGTTTTTTAATTTCATGGCTACAGTCATCATCTGCAGTGATTTTGGAGCCCAAGAAAATAAAGTGTCTCACTGTTTCCATTGTTTCCCCATCTATTTGCCATCAAGTGGTGGGACAAGTGGTGGGACCAGATGCCATGATCCTCATTTTTTGAATGTTGAGTTTTAAGCCAGCTTTTTCACTCTCCTCTTTCACTTTCATCCAGAGGCTTTTTCGTTCCTCTTCATTTTCTGCCATAAGAGTGGTATCATATTTTAAAAACTACATTTCAAAAAAATTTTTTCTGAATTAAAAATTCTTATCCAATGCCAAAGAGGAAAACATTCTGTTAGGTTCAGGGAAAGTGAAATAAAGATCTTTGATGTAGTAACTTATGGGTCTACTCTGTCTGCTATTCTGAACCTTCATCAGGCTATTAATAAACAGCAACCAACAAACTGTCAGACAATTCTGCCTTCTTAAGTCAGAAGACTGACAGAAGAAAAAGGACACCCAGAACAGGTAATATCAGACATCACGTGATCCTGAACAACCTCCCTGGGTCTCAATTTCCTCAGTGGCTCCCTTGTCTATTTCATAGGGTCGTGGTAAGAATCAACATCTTGAGTATGAAGGCGCTTTGTAAACTGCAATCCACTGTTCAAATGTCAAGCGTGATTATTTATAAATTCCAGAAACTCCTAACTTATTCAGTCCCCTAACCTCCCATTCATGATTGACACTTAGGGTTACGAAAGAGTTTTTAAATGGATGGCATGCGTGTCCAACTCAGGTAACACAGAAGAAGAAAATTCTCATTGAAGACAAAGAAGAAATGGTAATTAGAAAGAAGAAAATGACAAAAATGAGAAATCAGAAGCTCTGGGATTAATCAGTTTATGGTGTCAGGAATCTGAATGTGGGGAAGTCTGTTATATGATATCTCATTGAGATACATAGGAAGGTGGTTGGTAATGGGAACCATGGCCAGCTTTGATGATTCTCTTCCTGAAGTCCAAATAGACTCCACTGTTTTCCTTTCCCTTTGAACTTGGTTGGTTTATCCTCCCCAAAGCTCACTCATTTAGCTTGCTTACTCATTACTTGTCCCTGAAACACTTACACAGACCTTTAATAACCAAAGTGTTTAAGAACACAAGGACCTGGATAATAGGGAACAGTGCAAACCTAGACAGCATATTAAAAAGCAAAGACATCACTTTTCCAACAAAGGTCCGTAGAGTCAAAGCTATGGTTTTTCCAGTAGTCATGTATGAATGTGAGAGTTGGACCATAAAGAAGGCTAAGCATCGAAGAATTGATGCTTTTAAACTGTGGTACTAGAGAAGACTCTTAAGAGTCCCTTGGACAGCAAGGAGATCAAACCAGTCAATCCTAAAGGCAATCAACCCTGAATATTCATTGGAAAGACTGATACTGAAGCTGAAGCTCCAATCCTTTGGTCACAAGATGTGAGGAGCTGACTCTTTGGAAAAGACTCTGATGCTGGGAGGGATTGGGGGCAGGAGGAGAAGGGGATGACAGAGAATGAGATGGTTGGATGTCATCACCAATTCTAACTCAATGGACATGAGTTTGAGCAAACTCCAGGTGATAGTGAAGGACAGGGGAGCCGGTGTGCTGCAGTCCTTGAGGCTGCAAAGAATCAGACACAACTTAGCAAATGAACAACAACAACAAAATAAGCAAGAAGCTGAAGCCAACAAATGGACAATGATCAGGACATTGAATGATTTGTCCGTAGGCTTTTGGCACCCATTTTTCTGCATGAAATGTTGGAGTATCTGTCCCCACACCTATTCTCTACAATTAGAAAGACCCCTAGAGTCTGGGAGGAGAGTACAGGAAATGCATCTATTCAATTCAGACTGTGAAAGTTGTAATGTACTTGCATTTCACCTCTTTCTTGAACTTCAGGGAAGATGGAAGAAAGTGGGACAGGTTGAGCAATAAATATCCTCACAAAGCAAATGCCTTCATCACAACACATATCATATCTTGACAAGTTCTGTAGGCCCCAAGCTATGAGATGGTGTAAAATTCTCATTTTTCATTCCATTGACTTTAATTAGACTCACAAGTTTGACAATTTATAGGTATTATCAGTAAGACTTTTTAAAGCCAGTATTCTTAACAGTTAAGTTCCTCCAAACTCACCCAGCTCAACTGCACAAATTTTAACAGAAGATACAAGCATATATTTTTGTGATGGTTTCTAGTATGCAGTCAACAGAGTGGCCATAGAAAGATATAGTAGAGCAATAACATAGAAAAGCTTCTTTAAAAATGGCTCTTTCAGAAATTCATAAAACATCTGAAAATGAGCCAAAAGGTTTCAGACTATGAAGAGAGGATTTTTTTTTAAATCCTTTGAAATCTCCTACTATATGTTTTCATTTATTTTTTTTCTGGGAGCTCTTTCTGCTCCCCTTAATGTTTACATAGGGATGCTTTTTGAATGCATGGATCTAATATGTAATCATTTAACACCAGTTGTGTTTTTCTGACTGGGGCCGTTAAGCATGTTCACCTTCCAGGAAACATTCCAAGACTGCAACACTATGTCACCAGCACTGTCAGTTCAAGCTGATCCCAGATGGTGTGTAATTCTCACTGGAAAATGGCATCAGTATATGGGACACAAATAATATCCTTAGGAGGGAAATCCAGAGTGTGACGATTCTTCAGATCACGTGAAAAAAGGATTCAACTTTATCATGTTTTATTTTTATGTGCTGTTAATAGTAGGGTTGACACCGACAGTGGAAAGAAAATTTGCTAGGCATCTCCTACTGAAGAAATAATACGATTATTAGCAAAGATGACTGGTCACTGAAAGGAACTTGGATCTACTTTTATAAGTTTGCAGATGTCTGATGGAATCCGAGAAGCTGGAAAAGTTGAACTTTCTTTTACTTTACTGTACTTCTTGTCTCCTGGTCTCTCTTACTCTGAATAGTGTCTTCTTTTATGCCCAGTTCTGGAATAAGAAGGATAAACAAACAAAAACTTATTTGTAACTTGCTTCTTTGGGGAGCTCAGAAGACAGAGATCTGTGATCCTCTGAAACAAGAGATGGGATGGCCTGAGTCTTGGAAGAGACAGAACTTTTAAAAGGTACCATGCCATGGGAGTGATTATATTTTTTCCAACTCAAAGATCTTTGATAGAGACATTCATCAGAGAAAGAGAATTTCTATAAACTGTTTGATTTTTCATCATTAGAAGAGACCTATAAGAAATTACTTCTATCGATAAACAGCAAGGATAAGAATGGGCCTTTGACTGAAGTAGCCAGTTGCCAGCCTGGTGAGACTGGAGGCCTCCTCCTGATCCCGGGTCCCCAGTCTGACTCACCACAGGCCCTGCAGTCATCCTAGGTCTCCCTCTCTTGGGGTGAGTAGTGAGTTCTAATTCCTGCTTTTGCATTTGAGTCATGTGGGGAGGGTTTATTGTGGCTCAGACAGTAAAGAATCCGCCTGCAATGCAGGGGACCCAGGTTCGATCTCTGCATCAGGAAGATCCCCTGGAGAAGGGAATGGGCTACCCCACTCCAGTATTCTGGAGAATCCCATGGACAAAGGAACCTGATGGGCTAGAGTTCGTGGGGTCACAAAGAATCGGACATGACTGAGAGACTAACACTTTCACCTTTTTTTCACCTGGGTCCCACCCTGGATGTATTAAATCAGACCACGAATGGGAGGGTAGACATTTGATCATTTTTAAAGTGCTGCAGGTGATTCTAATGTGCAGACTGGGCTGAGAACTACTAGGTCATTCCATCAATCTCTTCTGTGACACAGACCCGTGTTCTGGCAGAGGAAGAGAGTGGAGTCACTGAGTCACCGCCGTCATTTCCACCTTTGCTGGAAGCGTGCGGCAGAAGAGCCAAGCACGAGGACAGGAGGTGGAGGCTGAAGAGAGCGTGAACAGGAAAGCAAGCGGAGGAAAATGCCAGCCACTCTGGGATGGTGGAGAGCCTAGAAAGTCAAGGTGAAAATCAGGACCAACAATAAAGAAGATCTGAAAAGAGAGGGGGAGAGGACCCATGGAGACACATTTCACTTATTTCAAAATCACACTAGAGCTAGCTAATTATTGGAACAGGAAATGGGGTTGGGGCATGTGGAAAGGGAGATTGATTCAGTACTTTCTGGTTTGGAGGGCAAGTGATGCGATTCATTGTGGAAGCTGAAAAAGACATGGGCAAATAGTGACCCTCAAAATTTGTTTCTCTGAGGGCACCACAAGGGGAAACCACTCAGGATCTTTTCTGTTTTCAAGGGCATGAGCAGTCATCATTAGTCTACTATAGTCCAGTAGCAAAAAAGAAATTTCTTTTTTACCTAAAATAAAGCTCTGATTTTTTTTAAAAAATTTCTTTTTGAGTACAGTCCTCAATTTTATGGTTCTGGGTAATGGTAATTCAGTGAAGGTTGGCAATTTCACAAAATATAACAATGCTCCATTGTAATGCCAGGTTGAAATGAGGTGCTCTGTGGAACCTGTTAGTAGCTAAAATTGTGTAGCGCAATCATAAGCAGCACAAAGCCAAAAGCTAAAATATAAAGAGTCTTGCTCTCCTGATGAGAATTTTTAGAAAATCAGAGCTGTGTATTTCAATAATGTGCTTGTTTGCAGATATATTGTATTTTCATAATGTCAACTCAGCTAGATCTTGGTTTTGTCTTCTTATTCCCTGCTCCCCAATATAAGGTAAGTCATTGAAAGTACTGATTTAAAGACGTGTATTTTTAACATTACCATCTCTGAAATCAGGATATGCTGTAGAATAAACAGGATCTTACGTTGGAAGAAATAGGGCTGCCCTTCCAGGCCTGACCAATCACCTCTTTCCTCCATGTTCAAGATCTGCTACTTCTAAATGCTGTGACACACTCTTTTGAGGACTTCTCTCTGGTGGTAGCATTTCTGGGATGCTTGGATGCTGGGCTCTGACTCTTCTGCTGGGGGTCCTGTGGTCTTGCCCTTCACCTTGATACACCTGCCACCACTCAGTCCAGCAAGTACATGAGAAGCAACTCTGCACTGAGACGTCCCCAAGTCATGGGCAAGAGAGACCATTTGGCTCTCGTGAACGTTCTCCTCCAAGCATGCAGTTGACCTCCTTTTTATAAGAGAAACTTCCTGTTCCTTCATCTCCCGATAAGGGCACTGACCCCATCACTGGGGCACCGCTCTCATGACCTCGTGTAAACCTAACTCCTTCCCATGGGCCTCATCTCCCAATCCCATCACCATGGGGATAAGGTCTTTAACCTACGATGTTGGGAGAGACACAAACATTCATTTCATAGGAGATGCCTATGATATGGTCAAGGGGAAAAAAAGAAAATTAGTAAATACCTTATTTAGTGCGATGCAGTAAAAATGAAATGAATACTCAAATAAACGTTTGTGTAAGCAAAGAGAAGAGTGCGGAAGAAAAATGTACTTAATTGCTTACATTGTGTCCCTAAATTACATCATGGGTAGTTAGAAGGAGGGATGGGAACATTTTATTTATTTATGGCTGTGCCAGGTCTTGATTACTGCATACAGGCTTTCTCTAGCTGCAGCGAGAGGGGCCTATTCTTCATTTCAGGGCTCAGACTTCTCGTTGTGGAGCACTGGCTTTAGGATCCACAGGCTTCAGTAGCTCTGGCACACGGACTTAGTTACTTAGTTACCCCGTGGCATGAATATTCTTCCTGGACCAGGGATCAAACCCAGGGCCTCTGTATTGCCAGGTGGATTCTTAACCACTGTACCACCAGGGAAGTCCCCAATGAGAACATGTTAAATTTGAGTTAAGACTTTTCTGCAATGTTTGAATTTTTACGGGGAGGATGTATTGCTTTTGAAGTTTCAGTAGCTAAAAATAACCACACACACACACGGGCATGAACCCGTAATCTACAAAAACTGTGCTGCTCTAGCCTAGTCTGAAGCTCCAACATTAATACATAACACGCTGGAGTGTGGCCTCTTGGGGATGCATTTCCTAAAGAGCAGCCTCTGAGTAATAATGTCTGTATTTCAGGTACCACGTGGGGAAGCCAGTGGGAGCCTCGTCCTCATGCCTTGGTGAGAAGACCCCTCGTGCTTCCGGTCCTGAGATGGTCCACCCGTGATGGAGTTAGCAAGTGGAGTGTGGAGCCTGCAGCATGACTCCAGACCTCAGAGAGAGGCTTCCTCTGAAACTTGAAAGAGAGCCAGTGATGAGGACTGTCAGAGTAATTACAGTCTTCCCAATAAGAGGGACTTCTATCATTGCAGTGGGCGAAAGCTTCTATTTAGGCTCACAGCTGACTCATGATTGGACGTGGTTGGCCACATAATTACGAAGTCTGTGTTCCTAAATGATAAATTAGATGCAGTGCCTTCGTTTTGTGTAAGTCCTACTTAGAGCCACATGGCCTGAAATAGAGCCCCTTGGAAATGAATCACACTGTACACCAGAGACTGGAAAAATAGATTATATTGAAAATGAATCAAAAAAATTCCATTTTTCCCCTCTCACTGAGCTCACCAGAGTCTTAAATCTTGTATTCATATGAGGTTGTTGAAGTACTCTGGGTCTAAACTCAAAATATAGATTACAAATCATGGGATGAAAATCCTTTTAATGAGTTGAATTCTTTTTGAGCGTGAGGAAAGATTTTTAGCATTTTACAGATTCACACAACTAAAGGCGACCTTCGGAGGCCATCTGGAGTTCCCACGTTCCAGTGCCCGCCGGACCTACAGACGCAGTCACGTCCCAGAAACACAGCTAGCTAACATTCTCCTTCTTCTGCCTTTCTTTTTAGATTTTTTAAATTGTGATAGAATACACATAACATTGAAATGTACCATCTAAATAATTTTAAGTGTACGGTGCCAAAGAGTTAAGTCTATTCATATTATTGGACAACCAGTCTCTAGGACTTTATGTTTTGCTGAACTGAAATTCTGTACCCGTTAAACAAGACAGCTCTTCACTCCCTTCTCCCCCACTCCCAGCCCCAGGCAACCATCATTTTACTTTCTGTTTCTGAGTTTGATTGCTCCAGAACCCTCAGGGAAGTGGACTCATACAATATTTTGTCCTGGCTTATTTCACTGAGCTGAGAGTCCCCAGAGACGTTGTAGCATGTGCCAGAATTTCTTTTTTTTTTTTTTTCTTAAGCTGAATTATATTCCATTGTATCTATTGGCCACCTTTTATGTATTCATCATCTGTTGATGAACACTTTGGCTGCTTCTTCCTTTCTGTCATAATGAATAACACTGCTATGAACATGGGTGTACAAATATCTGAGATTCTATTTTCAATTCTGTCAAATATATGTATATATATATATATATATATATATTCGAATATATAACAGCAGCCATACTGTTTTCCATATCTTCTTTCTTTTTAATGAAAACAGGTTCATTTGGGTTTTATTCTGGTGATGAAAATTACATATGCTTATGGCAAAAGCTGTCAAAGTGGAAAGAAAATAAAACCAGTAATTCCCCCACCCAGAAAAAACTAATGTTAATATACAATAACACAAGTTACTATGCATTATATAGTATGTAAATTATATAACGAATATAAAGAATATGTTGTTGTTACTCTTATCCTGATAAAAACTAGGAATACATATGTGCATGTGCGTGCTAAGTCACTTCAGTTGTGTCCAACTCTTTATAACCTCATGGACTGTATGTAGCCCACCAGGCTCCTCTGCCCATGGGATAATCCAGGCAAGAATACTGGGGTGGGTTGCCTTGCCCTCCTCCAGGGGATCTTCCTGACCCAGGGATCGAACTAGCATCTTTTATGTCTCCTGCATCTGCAGGCAGGCTCTTTACACTAGCAACACCTGAGAAGCCCAAGGAATACATGTATTCCTTAGTTTATTACCTGATTCCTTGCAGTCAAAATATTTTAAAAGAAAGTAAGTGCCATAACTAACAATAACCACAAAAATCAACTAACAAAATGACCACTAATGAAATTGAGGCTCCTCCCTCCCCAATAACACTGCCTGTCAATTGGGAATCTCTCTCACTGACTCTGGGATGTTCAAATAAAATAAAAATTGATTCTAAAGTGGAACTTTAGACCCATGGGGTCGCAGAGTTGGGCGCGACTGAGCCCCTGAACTGAACTGAAAGTGGAACTGGAAACATGGCAAACGATGACTGATTTCATTAAATCGATGCACTGATATAAATCATCTAAGATGTGGCTGGGCACTGGTGGTTTCTCAGAGTCCCCTGGGTGATTCTTAGGTGCAGCCAGAACTGAGAGAAAATGCAGTCAGTGAAAGGTCCACACTGTCACCTAAGGCCAGCCCGCCCTGGCCCTGGATCCAGTCCTACTAGCTGCTCCCAGATGCAGTTCCAGCTGTGTTCTCTCCACACGACAGTCCCTTCCCTCTCTACCGGAGTATTCACTGGAAGGACTGACGCTGAAGCTGAAGTTCCAATACTTTAGCCACCTGATATGAAGAGCTGACTCATTGGAAAAGACCCTGATGCTGGGAAAGACTGAAGGCAAAAGGAGAAGAGGGCAGAGAGGATGAAATGGTTGGATGGCAACATCAACTCAATGGACATGAGTTAGTGAGGGGAGATAGTGAAGGACAGGGAGGGCTGGTGTGCTGCAGTCCATGGGGTTGCAAAGAGTTGGATACGACGGATCAACTGAACAACAACTGGAATATTCCCACCAGTATGACTCAAACATGTTGCTATTTCTCCAGTTTCCCACCCCCACCAAAAAAAAAAAACAAAAAAAAACAACTATCCTTGACTCACTCTTATCTCTAGGTTCTGTCTCATTCCTCTACTGGTAAAAGAATTGTCTGCTCTCATCTCCACTTCCTCTATCATGGCAACAAGGCTGTCTTCACCATCTCTCCAGGGAAGCTGCCCTGGGCCACTGACTTCCTGGCTCCAGTCCAGAGGTCTTCCTCAGTCCTTAACGAACTTGATCTCTCAGCATCAAGTCATCTCTCCCTCCTCCCTGGGATGCTTCCTCCACGTGGCATCCAGGTGGGCCTTCTCTCTTGGTTTTCCTCCCCTTCATCTCACGCTACTGGGTGCACACCTGCCTGTCTTCCCCAGCCTGGTCCAGCCACACGGACACCATTGCTGGTCCTCAAACACATCGGCCTCAGTCCTGGCCTCTGCTCCTTGCATCTGCTGGTCCCTCTGCCTGGAGCATCCTTTGCTCAGGCAACCTCCCCATTTTCTTCAAGGCATCCCTTCCCCTTAGCAGATAGTCCTTCCCTTTCCTCTCTCTCCCCAGTGATCTTCTGCACCCACAATCAGGAGGTCTTCTCCTTTTAGCGCTGACATGGTGGCTTGCCGATTTCTTCTCATCTGTCTTCCCCTTTAGAGAGTGACCTCCAGGTGGGCCTTTCTTTTGTTCCCTGCTTGCTCTCTCTTCTGTGCCTATAAAAGGCCTGCACGTGCTAAGCGCTTCATACTTGTCCATGCACACTTGCTGGACGTCCCTGCTGGCCCAGTGGTAAAGAATCCACCTGCCAATGCAGGAGACAAGGGTTTGATCCATGGGTTGAAAAGATCTCCTGGAGGAGGAAAGGACAACTCACTCCAGCATTCTTGCCTGGGAAATCCCATGGTCAGAGAAGCCAGGCAGGCTACAGTCCATGGGGTTGAAAAAAAATCAGACACTGCTTAACAACTAAAAAACTGCAGCAACACCATCCACAGTTTGTAGGAAAAATGATGCCAACACAGTTCAGTATTCATTATTTTTAAAATTAGAGCTTAGTTGCCATTATATTTTAAATTTTGTTAAGAATAAAATATACAATTTCTCAAAAATTTTAGGTTCAATCTTCAAGATAAAGTCATAAAATACTTTTCTCTGTGCTCATATTTTCATTCCAAAATTTTGGTGCCCATTTAGGTAGAGGAGGATTAAATGGTTAATCTCTAGCACCCCTCACACTGATGCAGTGAGATTTTGTATATTTCAGGAAAGTATCATATTACGGTTGCTTTATAATTTGCATTTTCACTTGATACTGTATCTTAGACATCTTCCTGTGTCAACAAACACTACTTTGCATCAGCATCTCAATGCCTGAAAGGCTGAACAATATGGATAGATCTAAACAGTAATGACAACGACAGTAGAAAAATTTATAGAGCACTTATGTCAGGTGTTTTGTGAAGCACTCAACATGCATGGCTTCATTTAAATCTCATAACAACTCTCAGTTCAGTTCAGTTCAGTCACTCAGTCGTGTCCGACTCTTTGCGACCCCATGAATCGCAGCACGCCAGGCCTCCCTGTCCATCACCAACTCCCGGAGTTTACTCAAACTTATGTCCATCGAGTTGGTATGCCATCCAGTCATCTCATCCTCTGACGTCCCCTTCTCCTCCAGCCCCCAATCCCTCCCAGCATCAGGGTCTTTTCCAGTGAGTCAACTTTTCGCATGAGGAGGCCAAAGTACTGGAGTTTCAGCTTCAGCATCAGTCCTTCCAATGAACACCCAGGACTGATCTCCTTTAGGATGGACTGGTTGGATCTCCTTGCAGTCCAAGGGACTCACAAGAGTCTTCTCCAACACCACAGTTCAAAATCATCAATTCTTCAGCGCTCAGCTTTCTTCACAGTCCAACTCTCACATCCATATATGACCACTGGGAAAGCCATAGCCTTGACTAGACAGACCTTTGTTGGCAAAGTAATGTCTCTGCTTTTTAATATGCTATCTAGGTTGGTCATAGCTTTCCTTCCAAGGAGTAAGTGTCTTTTAATTTCATGGCTGCAATCACCATCTGCAGTGATTTTGGAACCCCCAAAAATAAAGTCTGAAACTATTTCCACTGTTTCCCCATCTATTTCCCCTGAAGTGATGGGACCACATGCCATGATCCTACTTTTCTGAATGCTGAGCTTTAAGCCGACTTATTCACTCTCCTCTTTCACTTTCATCAAGAGGCCTTTTAGTTCCTCTTCACTTTCTGCCATAAGGGTGGTGTCATCTGCATATCTGAGGTTATTGATATTTCTCACGGAAATCTTGATTCCAGCTTGTGCATCTTCCAGCCCAGTGTTTCTCATGATGTACTCAGTCAAAGGCTTTGGCATAGTCACTAAAACAGAAACAGATGTTTTTCTGGAACTCTCTTGCTTTTTTGATGATCCAGCGGAAGTTGGCAGTTTGATCTCTGGTTTTTCTGCCTTTTCTAAAACCAGCTTGAACATCTGGAAGTTCACGGTTCACATATTGCTGAAGCCTCGCTTGGAGAATTTTGAACATTACTCTACTAGCATGTGAGATAAGTGCAATTGTGCGGTAGTTTGAGCATTCTTTGGCATTGCCTTTCTTTGGGATTGGAATGAAAACTGACCTTTTCCAGTCCTGTAGCCACTGCTGAGTTTTCCAAATTGCTGGCGTATTGCGTGCAGCACTTTCACAGCATCATCTTTCAAGATTTGAAATAGCTCAACTGGAATTCCATCACATCCACTAGTTTTGTTCGTAGTGATGCCTTCTACAGCCCACTTGACTTCACATTCCAGGATGTCTGGCTCTAGGTGAGTGATCACACCATTGTGATTATCTGGGTCATGAAGATCTTTTTTGTACAGTTCTTCTGTGTATTCTTGCCACCTCTTCTTAATATCTTCTGCTTCTGTTAGGTCCATACCATTTCTGTCCTTTATCGAACCCATCTTTGCCTGAAATTTTCCCCTGATATCTAATTTTCTTGAAGAGATGTCTAGTCTTTCCCATTCTGTTGTTTTCCTCTATTTCTTTGCATTGATCACTGAGGAAGGCTTTCTTTTCTCTCCTTGCTATTCTTTGGAACTCTGCATTCAAATGGGAATATCTTTCCTTTTCTCCTTTGCTTTTCACTTCTCTTCTTTTCACAGCTATTTGTAAGGCCTCCTCAGACAGCCATTTTGCTTTTTTGCATTTCTTTTCCATGGGGATGGTCTTGATCCCTGTCTCCTGTACAATGTCACAAACCTCCATCCACGTCCATAGTTCATCAGGCACTCTGTCTATCAGATCTAGTCCCTTAAATCTCTTTCTCACTTCCACTGTATAGTCATAAGGGATTTGATTTAGGTCATACCTGAATGGTCTAGTGGCTTTCCGTACTTTCTTCAACTTAAGCCTGAATTTGGCAATAAGGAGTTCATGATCTGAGCCACAGTCAGCTCCCAGTCTTGTTTTTGCTGACTGTATAGAGCTTCTCTGTCTTTGGCTGCAAAGAATATAATCAATCTGATTTTGGTGTTGACCATCTGGTGATGTCCATGTGTAGAGTCTTCTTTTGTGTTGTTGGAAGAAAGTGTTTGCTATGACCAGTGTGTGCTCTTGGCAAAACTCTATTAGCCTTTGTCCTGCTTCATTCCATACTCCAAGGCCAAATTTGCCTGTTACTTCAGGTGTTTCTTGACTTCCTGCTTTGGCATTCCAGTCCCCTGTGAAGAAAAGGACATCTTTTTTGATTGTTAGTTCTAGAAGGTCTTGTAGGTCTTCATAGAATCATTCAACTTCAGCTTCTTCAGCATTACTGGTTGGGGCATAGGCTTGGATTACCGTGATATTGAATGGTTTGCCTTGGAAACGAACAGAGATCATTCTGTTATTTTTGAGATTGCATCAGAGTACTGCATTTCGGACTCTTTTGTTGACCATGATAACTACTCCATTTCTTCTAAGGGATTCCTGCCCACAGTAGTAGATATAATGGCCATCTGAGTTAAATTCACCCATTCCAGTCCATCTTAGTTCACTGATTCCTAGAATGTTGACATTCACTCTTGCCATCTCCTGTTTGACCGCTTCCAATTTGCCTTGATTCATGGACCTAACATTCCAGGTTCCTTTGCAATATTGCTCTTTACAGCATCGGACCTTGCTTCTATCACTAGTCACATCTCCAACTGGGTATTGTTTTTGTTTTGGCTCCATCTCTTCATTCTTTCTGGAGTTATTTCTCCACTGATCTCCAGTGGCATATTGGGCACCTACCGGCCTGGGGAGCTCCTCTTTCAGTGTCCTATCATTTTGCCTTCTCATATTGTTCATGGGGTTCTCAAGGCAAGGATACTGAAGTAGTTTGCCATTCCCTTCTCCAGTGGACCTCATTCTGTCAGACCTCTCCACCATGACCTGGCCATCTTGGGTGGCCCCACATGGCATGACTTAGTTTCATTGAGTTAGACAAGGCTGTGGTCCTGTGATCAGATTGGCTAGTTTCTGTGATTATGGTTTTAGTGTGTCTGCCCTCTGATGCCCTCTTGCAACACCTACTGTCTTACTTGGGTTTCTCTTGCCTTGTACGTGGGGTATCTCTTCACGGCTGCTCCAGCAAAGCACAGCCGCTGCTCCTTACCTTGGATGAAGGGTATCTCCTCACGGCCGCCCCTCCTGACCTTGAACATGGGGTAGCTCCTCTCGGCCGCTGCCCCTAACCTTGGGCCTCTAGGGAGTGATAAATTATTATCTGTGGTGTTGGAGAAGACTTTGAGAGTCCCTTGGACTCCAAGGAGATCCAACCAGTCCATCCTAAAGGAGATCAGTCCTGGGCGTTCATTGGAAGGACTGATGTTGAAGCTGAAACTCCAATATTTTGGCCACCTGATGCAAAGAGCTGACTCATTGAAGGCAGAAGGAGAAGGGGATGACAGAGGATGAGATGGTTGGATGGCATCGCCAACTCAATGGACATGAGTTTGAGGAAACTCCAGGAGTTGATGATGGATAGGGAGGTCTGGTGTGCTGTGGTCCATGGGGTCGCAAAGAGTTGGACACAACTGAGTGACTGAACTGAAATGAACTGAAGTAGACTCATGAAGAGGCCAAGTTTAAAAGTCATCTTCCTGGGATTGAAACCTGGCCTGTCTGATGACCGGTGTGCAAGCTCTCATTCCACGCTCTGTTGCCCACATGTTTACTCCTGCTTCTATTTCCCTGATGATGAATTTCTAGAAATGGAACTTGTGTGTCAACAGTGTGCACAGTTTAGCCTTACAAACACATACGGATTTCCTTCCAAAAGTGTGCAGTGAGTTTATAATTGTCATTTCTCACAACTTTGCCATTCTTTGGTATTTTATTGCTTTAATACACCTTTTAATTACTGACTTTGTGACAGTTTGTCTTTTATAAATTTCTTGTTTGTGAACTTGGATTGTTTTTTCTCTCATGGTGTTTCTTTTCCTTATATCCATAGAAACTCTATATGTTTCAATGATTAATCCTTTTCTAATAATTTTCCTATTCTTTTTCTTCATAGACATAGGTTTTATCACTGAACTAAAATTTTTCATTTTGATATAGTCAAACCTTCTCTTTGGTAGTTCCTACTTTCTCGAAAATGCAAGAGAGTTCCAGAAAAACATCTATTTCTGTTTTATTGACTATGCCAAAGCCTTCGACTGTGTGGATCACAATAAACTGTGGAAAATTCTGAAAGAGATGGGAATACCAGACCACCTGACCGGCCTCTTGAGAAACCTATATGCAGGTCAGGAAGGAACAGTTAGAACTGGACATGGAACAACAGACTGGTTCCAAATGGGAAAAGGAGTATGTCAAGGCTGTACCTGCTTATTTAACTTCTATGCAGAGTACATCATGAGAAATGCTGGACTGGAAGAAGCACAAGCTGGAATCAAGATTGCCGGGAGAAATATCAATAACCTCAGATATGCAGATGACACCACCCTTATGGCAGAGAGTGAAGAGGAACTAAAAAGCCTCTTGATGAAAGTGAAAGAGGAGAGTGAAAAAGTTGGCTTAAAGCTCAACTTTCAGAAAACTAAGATCATGGCATCCGGTCCCATCACTTCATGGCAAATAGATGGGGAAACAGTGGGAACAGTGTCAGACATTATTTCTGGGGGCTCCAAAATCACTGCAGATGGTGATTGCAGCCATGAAATTAAAAGACATGAACTGAACTTTCAAGCCCAGGACCACAGACATAATGACCAAAGCTTTTGTCCAATCATTTTAGCTTTATTTTTCACATTAAAATATTTAATTCTTCTGAACTGCATGTGCAGGTAAATTGTAAGGTAGAGATCCAAATTTGTTTATTTCTAAATCATTAGCCAAAAATGCCAATTAATATTTATAAAATACATCTTTTATCCGATAATTGACTTGCCATTTTTTTCTTGTACACTTGAGTCTTTTTCTAGAGTCATCATTTCAGTTCAGTTCAGTTCAGTCGCTCAGTCGTGTCCGACTCTTTGCGACCCCATGAATCAGCACGCCAGGCCTCCCTGTCCATCACCAAACTCCCGGAGTTGACTCAAACTCATGCCCATCGAGTCGGTGATGCCATCCAGCCATCTCATCCTCTGTCGTCCCCTTCTCCTCCTGCCCCCAATCCCTCCCAGCATCAGGGTCTTTTCCAATGAGTCAGCTCTTCTTATGAGGTGGCCAAAGTATTGGAGGTTCAGCTTCAGCATCAGTCCTTCCAATGAACACCCAGGACTGATCTCCTTCAGGATGGACTGGTGGATCTCCTTGCAGTCCAAGGGACTCTCAAGAGTCTTCTCCAACACCACAGTTCAAAAGCATCGATTTTTCGGCGCTCAGCTTTCTTCATAGTCCAACTCTCACATCCATACATGACCACTGGAAAAACCATAGCCTTGATCAGACGGACCTTTGTTGGCAAAGTAATGTCTCTGCTTTTTAATATGCTGTCTAGGTTGGTCATAACCTTCCTTCCAAGGAGTAAGTGTCTTTTAATTTCATGGCTGCAGTCACCATCTGCAGTGATTTTGGAGCCCAAAAAATAAAGTCTGACACTGTTTCCACTGTTTCCCCATCTATTTCCCATGAAGTGATGGGACCAGATGCCATGATCTTAGTTTTCTGAATGTTGAGCTTTAAGCCAACTTTTTCACTCTCCTCTTTCACTTTCATCAAGAGGCTTTTTAGTTCCTCTTCACTTTCTGCCATAAGGGTGGTGTCATCTGCATATCTGAGGTTATTGATATTTCTCCCGGCAATCTTGATTCCAGCTTGTGCTTCTTCCAGCCCAGCATTTCTCATGATGTACTCTGCATAGAAGTTAAATAAGCAGGGTAACAATATACAGCCTTGACATACTCCTTTTCCTATTTGGAACCAGTCTGTTGTTCCATGTCCAGTTCTAACTGTTCCTTCCTGACCTGCATATAGGTTTCTCAAGAGGCCGGTCAGGTGGTCTGGTATTCCCATCTCTTTCAGAATTTTCCACAGTTTATTGTGATCCACACAGTCGAAGGCTTTGGCGTAGTCAATAAAGCAGAAATAGATGTTTTTCTGGAACTCTCTTGCTTTTTCAATGATCCAGTGGATATTGGCAATTTGATCTCTGGTTCCTCTGCCTTTTCTAAAACCAGCTTGAACATCGGGAAGTTCTCGGTTCATGTATTGCTGAAGCCTGGCTTCGAGAATTTTGAGCATTACCTTACTAGCATGTGAGACGAATGCAATTGTGCGGTAGTCTGAGCATTCTTTGGGATTCTTCGAGCATTCTTTCTTTTCCTGCATTTAAATGTGCAGTAAAATAACTTAAATACCTGTAGGACACAACTTAGTGACTGAACAACAACAATAGGACTAGTTTTAGCCCCTTTCAGATTTCTTAAAAAAAATCATGGCTGCTTTCTTACATATAGTCTATTTAAATACTTGGGGGAAAATGACATTAGGTTCTGAATTCATAGAATAATTTAGATAAAAAATTTTATCTTTCCACTTTATGAAACTGTATCTGTCATTCTTTATTTACTCAAGTCTATGTATTCTTTTTTTTAAAAGTGTTTTAGTGTTCACATAGTTCCTGCCCCGTGTGGCTTGTTAACTTTGTTCCTAACAATTTGAACACTGCTATTGTGAATGGGATGTTGTATTTCTATTATATTTTCTATTTATTGGTGATTGAGTTAAAAAAAATGGGTTGATCAAAATGAGGATATAGAAGCAATGAACACTTGTATATCCTTCTGATACAAACAAGAATTGAGTGCAATGGGGTTCTGTCTAGAAAAGATGAAGATATGGATTCAGCCCATTCCTGGTACACACTCTAGATCCCTGGGGTCTGCAGCAGCACTCACATTTGTGAAAAGGAACATGTACATGAGAGTTCATGACAGCAAATGATGGGCTAAGTAAAGCCATACATATATATGCACTGGAATAGTGCATAGCAATGAGATGCGTGTACCCGAGTCCCAGGCATCCACTTCAGGGAGCCCTGCAAGCATGATGCTGACCCAAACAGGCAAGCTTGATAAAGAACCCTTCCAGTAGCATGCCATTTCAGTGGACATCAAACCAACAGTAATAGAATTTAGAAGCTTGTATAATTTAATGAAAGCACAGGTATACCTCAGAGATATTATGGGTTTGGTTCCAGACCACCACAATAAAATGAGTCACATGAATTTTTTGACTTCCTGGTGCACATAAAAAATATGTTTATACTATACTGTAGTCTACTAAGTATGTAATAGCATTATATCTGTAAAACAATGTATATATTTTAATTAAAAAATACCTTATTGCTAAAAAATGTTAACCATCATCTGACAACACAGGGCTGCCACAAACCTTTTGTGAAAAATGCAATATCTGCAAAGCACAATGACTTTTTGCTTTCATACAACAAAAAATGATGCTTGTATTCAAACTGCACAAAAATGACACACATCAGATCCATGCTGAGGATTACCTCTGAGACAAGGAGGTGATCAGGAGGGAAATACAAAGAACTCCAACCGTATCAGCAGCTTTTAAAAATTTCTTAAGCCAGATGGTGGGTACGCAGGTGTCTGTGTCATTTTTCTGGTATTGTTCTGCTTCTACAATATTTTATACTAATTTGTTAGTAAAAATGCTATAGCTTTTTGTAGCTCATTTTGTAACTAGACAATTTACTCACTTATCTTATCGTTTGTAAGAGTTATTCCATGGGGTTTTGTTGGGTTTTCCAGGTAGATAATCAGATCATCTGAAAGTGACTATTGCTTTTGTCTTACTGGGATATAGCACTCTAGTTTAAATTTCTCTCTAATTTTACTAAGTAGTACTTCCGGAACAAGGTTAAATGGTAGTGATTAAAGTAGTCTGTTCTAGGGGCTTCCTGGTGGCTCAGTGGTAAAAGAATCCACCTGCCAATGCAGGAAACAGGGGTCCGATCCCTGGTCGGGGAGGATCCCACATGCCTCGGAGCAACTAAGCCCCCGTACCCCCGCTACTGAGCCCACATTCTAGAGCCGGGGAACTGCAACGACAGAGGCCCATGCGTCCTAGAGCCCGTGTTCCGCAACGGAGAAGCCACTGCAATGAGGAGCCGGAGCACCGCAACTAGCGAGCAGCTTCTCACTCACCACAGCTAGAGAAAAGCCTGCGCAGCAACGAAGATCCGGCACAGCCAAAAATAAATAAAACTGTTAAACAAGTAACCTGTTCTAATATTTCACCATCAAATATGATGCTGGCCATTGTTCTGATTCAGTGATAGGCTTATGTGACTTACAGGTGTGGAATAGAGTGATGTGTGTGTATATTATAGTGTGTATAATATAGTGATGTGTGCATATACATGTGACTGACATGTGCGTAATATTACATGATATGCACATATAGTAACTGATTGCGTGATATGTACACACACATGTGATTAGCCCGTATAAAATACATGTGTGGTATTTTATATCTCGTATCTTATAACAAAGTATCTTGCCATCTACTTTATGAACAGTTTGGGGCCTGGTAAATATTTTTTGACCTATGAAGAAAATCATATAATTTTTCTCATTTCGTGTTGAAACACACTTATATTAATAGGTTTTCTCACATGAAGCCACACTTACATTCCAGGAGCCTGATCTTCAGCATTATTTTTTTACATCTGCTGCTGTATTTTATCTGACAACCCTGCCGGGAAGATGTTTGCATCCACATTTCAGGATGAGTCAGGTTGTCCAGATTTTTCCCATTTGTGCTCGCCCCAATGGTTAACAGGGTTGAACAAACATCAGGAAAGAAGAGAAAGGCTGCAGTCTAGAATAATTTATAGACTCTACGAAGGATCAGCTCCCTGATGACAGTAAAGAACTCTCCCAGAAAAGCATGGATTTGAGGTGGGGGTATGGGGTCTTTCTTCGACAGTTTTCTTAATTTTCCCCTCTCGATGAT
Source organism: Cervus canadensis (assembly GCF_019320065.1). Classification (NCBI taxonomy): domain Eukaryota; kingdom Metazoa; phylum Chordata; class Mammalia; order Artiodactyla; family Cervidae; genus Cervus; species Cervus canadensis. The sequence continues at coordinate 65,324,873 of NC_057401.1, read as the reverse complement.
TTTCTTTTCATTTTAAGGAATGAAATCTAAAGATGGCATTGTCTTACAGCCACTGCAGTTTCAACATCCCATGGTCAGATATCTCTCCGGCTGCAGATAAAATCATTGTTGTGTAAACTGAAAATACATTCAGCCATCACCTATGCAATGTGTCTTTTATTTGTGGAAGCTGGAATTTTTTTCAGACCCTTTCCAAATGAAATAAAACCTCCTCCTTCAGTGGTCTTGCTATGGTTATTCAAGTTAAAGATAGCAGAATGAGGAGAAATTGCCAATCTTCTATCTGAATTATGACAACCTCAATAAGCCTAACAGTACATTTTCAGCTGGTCAGAGACTGAGAGTAACAAGTTATATTCTTGCTAAGAAAGAAAAAACTAACAAAGAAATATCAAGGGGAAAAAAATAAAGTAAAAATAGCCTTCTGTACAGCAGGGTTTTAAGAGGAGAACCATAAAAAACCTCATATTTCTTTCCTAATGTTGATGAGCTCCTGCCCTGAGGTAGACAATACAGGTCAATTGAGATTATTGGTTGGAAAAGTTTTAGGCAGGGAAGTAAAAAATCCAATATCTCAGTTGTAGCAGCAGGGTCAAAGTCAACCTGTAGAAAATTCTGAACCATGGCTTTTGATGCCATAACAGAACTACACTGCTGTAAGTCATTCTTAACTTTTTAAAGCAGGCCCATATTGTTTTAAGTGTAGTTTTTATTAGCAGTAAAGCAATGTTTGGGCTTCCCAGGTGGTTCTAGTGGTTAAGAACCCACCTGCCAATGCAGGAGACCCTAGAGACCCAGGGTTTGAGCATAGCACCCCGCTCTAGTATTTTTGCCTGGAGAATCCATGGACAGAGGAGCCTGGCGGGCTACAGTCCATAGGGTCGCAAAGAGTCAGACACCAATGAAGCAACTTGGCATGCATGCACACAGAATGATATTTGTTATCATTTTGTAATAGTTCCCAGTCAATAGTCACCAAAAAATCTCCATCTTCATGCTTTAGGAATTACAATGAATGATGTAGAACCTCAGTTCCATATGACTGAAGGTTGATGATCACTTTTCAACATGGATTTCTGGAACACTGACTGTGACCAGCTTTAAGCTGACTTAATATCAGATGCGCTCATAACTACGTTAAGATCATTATCTTCTCCTTCTCCCTTTGTTTTACCTCAAATTTGGGAATTTGGTGGTGACAGATGGTAACTAGACTTATCACGGTGATCCTTTAGTAATATTAATATATAGAAATATCTGATCACCTTGTCATGTAGCAGGAGCTAACATAGTGTTGTAGGTCAACAGGCTTCAAAAACAGATAGACACATTCGTAGAAGGAGATCTGATTTGTGGTTACTGCAAGCGGGGGCTGGGAGGAGGGACAGTTAGATGGTTAAAGAAGTAACTTGGGAATTTGCTCTCTCCTGCTCAGTGCTGTGGTCTGACACAAAGACTGCCCTGCTGGTGGGCAAAGGACAGACGCAACAGGTTTGCTTTAGTCTTTAAAACCAAGATCATATCAGTTTCCACTTACGTGTTACTCTTCCGCATCCTTCCCAGGAAAGGCCTTGAAATAAAGGGTGAGAACCACGGCTTTACAGGCCAGTGACCCAGATAATCTGGGTTCTTTCATTTCCTTCAGTGACGCTTGACAAATTCATTTCTAAACTGCAGTTTCCCACCCTAAAGATGTCCCACCGTAGGTGGGCACTGAGGATTTAAAAATACCATTCTTAAAGGGCTCAGCTTGATCTTCAGCATCTTGAAGTTTCTTAGACAATATTTCAAAGGCCTTGGCTATTCACTCAGACAACATTATCTGCTTTTTGTCCCTGAATTCGTGTAACAAGTTATTTCAAACAGGACCTAAATCCCATAGAATTTTATGTGCTTGATATATTTATCATCTTTTTAAAAAGTACTGTTGTCATTATCTGGATGATGATGAGGTAGGACCACACGCGTTCAGGCGGGGTGTCTGTTGTTGGGTTTATGTCCGTGCAAGACGAACAGCAGAGTCCTGGCATAGACCGCGTGGAGCGTTTACAGTGGTGTGAACAGAAAAACATGGGGCAAGAACAGTGCCAGCTCTGCCACGTGGGACAAATCAAGGGCAACCAGAACAGCGGCAAATACAGAAGGATAACGTTTTTAATGAAAAGGTATTTTTTAGATTTCATGATTTGGGGGACCAGTTACTTGTTAATTGGCTTCTGGAGATAACACATCATTGATTTAAAGTGAGACCACATGTATACCCAGAGAAAATCATAATTCAAAAAGACACTCATGCCCCAAGATTCATAGCAGCCCTATTTACAATAGGCAGGACACAGACACAAACTAAATGTTTATAAATAGAAGAATGTTATAAAGGAATGAATAAAGGAAGAATGAATAAAGGAATGAATGAATGAATAAATAAGAGGAATGAATAAAGAAGATATGGTACATATATACAATGAAATATTACGCGGCCATAAAAATGAAATTGGGTCATTTGAAGAGACATGAATGGACCTAGAGACCGTCATGCAGAGCAAAGCAAATCAGAAAGAGAAAAGCAAATATTGTATATTAATGCGTATGTGTGGAATCTAGAAAAATGGTATAGATGACCTTATTTGCAAAGCAGAAATAGAGGCATAGATGTAGAGAACAAATATATGGATACCAAGGGGGACAAGGAGGTTGGAGGAATTGGGAGGTTGGAATTGACAAATATACACTACTGATACTATGCATAAAACAGATAACTCATGAGAATATGCTGTGTAGCATGGGGAAGTCTACCCAGTGCTCTGTGGGAACCTGAATGGGAAGGAAGTTCAAAAGGGAGGAGATGTCTATCTATGGATGACTGCTTCATTCTTCGGTACGGTAGAAACTAACAGTACTGCAAAACAACTGTACTCCAATAAAAATTAATCAAAGTAAATAAATAAAATGCATTAAGGATTCTTTAAAATAATTCATCCACACCGAGAAACTGTCACAGGCAAGAGGGGACTGAATGGAAGAAATATGGAATCTCGGAAATAAAAAGGACATCAGTGTAAAAACAGTCAGGAGTGTGGTTATTAGTAAAGTACCAGTGTTGTGCTTTGGTAGCAAATACACTACGGCCGGGTCAGAAGCTGACACTAAGGGAAACTAGGTGATGGGTGTATGGAAATTCTTATTGTCTTTCCAACTTCCGTAAAGCTACTCCAATGTAAAAATTTGACTTTAAAAATTAAAACATAAAATAAGAATTAAAGAACATTTAAAAGTCATAATTGGCACTAATTGTGTCCTTGCTTAATACCCTATACCAGAGACTCTTCTAAGTGTTTTATGTATATCATTTATGCACATACAGTTTTCCCAGGTGGTGCTAGTGATAAAGAATCTGCCTGCCAATGCAGGAGATGCAAGAGACATGGGTTCAATTCCTGGGTCAGGAAGATCCCTTGAAGGAAGACATGGCAACCCACTCCACTATTCCTGCCTGGAGAATCTCATGGACAAAGAAGCCTGGTGGACTACAGACCATGCGGTCTCAAGGAGTTGGACACGACTGAGCACATGCTTCCTTCACACACATACATCCTTCATGTGCTTTCATTCTTACTAAAGCCCGAAGAGGTAAGCACTACCTTTTCATTCTTCATTTTCCAGATGAAGACAGCAAGGAATAGAGAATTAAGTAACCTGATCAAGGCCACTAAGTCCTGAACAGGAACTTCAGGCTTTGACATCTGTGATTTTAACCTCCACACAACAGACTGTTCACAGCGATAGTCACTCAAACGGTGGCCCATCTTGGGGAAAGTCTTAAGACAAGTTGACAAGAAGAAACCATAAATCTCTCCTTAAGTCCATTGTAAGTAATTTAGTTTCAAGAAAACAGCACCCATCCAAAAAAAAAAAAATCATATTAGATGTGAATGTTATTACTTTCCTGTTTTCATCCATGTATCAGCCATAAATCTGCTAGGCTATAATCCTAAATATTTATACCCAGTTTTAGGCTTATATTTAAATAGTTTTACAATAAAAAGAGTTTAAGTCAACCCTGCAGGGTCAAAATATTTTTGTAGAGTCCATATATAGCTCAAGTTTGAGAACACAGTGTTACAACATTTCTTGTCCAGCTCACTCACTTCAACCCTTGCAATGTTCCTCCTGCTCCAAGGTCCAGTGGAATTCTTTATCTTTAGATTATTTAGCTTCAACCCTAAAGTCACATGGGAGAACATAGGTGCCATGCTACAGGGTAGAAGCCCAGGATTTAGGGTTCCTGGGGTCCTCACTCACCTCCTCAGTACTTTGCTCTCTGAGTCACTTGCCCCAGGGGTGTGTCCATCCCCTTGAAAAAGCACTCAGCTCAGTGAGGACGGAGCTAGGCTCTCCCCACCAGCTCACTCTCTTTAGGAAGAACACACAGGATTTTGCCAATAGCAGGTACCCAATGATGTCTGTTAGTTCCAGAGAAACCCCAGCCAAAGATCAAGACCATCCTGCCTGGGAATTTGCCTGTGGGTGGTTTTCACAGCATCTTGGGGGGTCAGGATGAGTCCTGGGACCTCACTGCATCAGCCCCCCCAAGACCCACCTAGTTGAGCTGTGCCCACAAGGATGTGTGCTCTCGGTAAGGTGAGGCAGCACCTGTGATGGTGCCTTCTGAGACTGTTCTGGAAAATCTGCCATTTTCACATAAATTTTATTTTATTCTTATTTTTAGAGTAAACCCTTTATTTTCTTTATTGCTGTACAAATCACAATGATTGAATTGTCCTTTCTCTAGGTTTTTATTTTATTTTATTTTATTTTTGGCCATGCCGCATGGCTTATGGGATCTTAGTTCCCCAAACAGTGATGGAAGCCCTGCCCACTGCAGTAGAATTGTGGAGTCGTCGCCACTAGACCTCCAGAAACGTCTCCCACATATTTTAAATTTCCATTTCGCTGAGGAAACTGATTCCCAGAGGCTTTCAAAGAGTTCCCCAGGGTCACACAGCTAGTGAGGATGGAGGCAAGGATGGCTCCACGTATTTCCATGTGAACCTGGCCATCTGGATCAGAAGCTACAGAACATAGGAAACTTGTCTCAAACTTAGCTGCACCCTCCTTATCATTTAACCTAGATCCCAGTAGATTTACAATGAGTGCTCCTGCAATGGATGAATAAATACATACATTAATTACTCTGGGACAATTAATAAAGGCTACATACCCCAGATGCTATTCCCTACACTTAGCATCGATGCGGCAATTAGCCTGCATGGCTCTCTGGACCAAAGCCACAAGGTGATTCACAAGGCTGTTTGGAGATGACACAGGACTCTGGCAAGAACCTTGCCGAAAACAGAAGATTACAATATGCTTTGAGAGAGGCGGCCATCGATACGCGGGCTGCTGAGGCATATACAATACAGGAACAGACGGAGCCACAGCTTGGCTCTGTGCTGGCATCTTCCCTAATTCTCTAAAAACATGTATCAAGGGCTCCAAAGGGACAGGCTGGGATCTGTCCCACGCAGGCTCAGAGCAGACACGACCATTCTCCCCCACCCCAGATCCTCGAGGGTCAAGTGGGCAGACACTAAAATGATGGGGAAGATGACCTTCTGTAACTTCCACTGCTGGAGGGCAGGGAGAGCTCAGAAGAGTAGAGATATTTTGGAACGGTCAAGGGGCAGCCCTGCCTGGTCCGGCACAGGTGGACACAGCGGCAAGAGGGAGAGAGAGGCTGGTGGCAGCAACAGCAAAGGCCATGTGCCCAGGCAATGTCAGTACTTGGCCAAGGGTGCTGAGAATGGGCAGGCAACCAAGGCTTGGCCATGCCCACAAGGGCTGTTAGTCTGATGGCTTTCCAGAGCAGGAAGGGGCTCGAGGAGAAGAAATTGGCATTTGCCACGAGGGTGGAGGCTCACGCTCTGGTGTGCCTCGCCGTGTGGCCCGCTCCCCAGGGACCCCATCCCCTTGGCCAACAACCCCCGAGGGCAGAAAGTGTGACTGAGTCACCCAGATCATGGTCCATACCAGATTCAAGGGTAAGTGAAGTGGGCTGGGAGTCAGGAGACACACGATGCCTGCTGGATCCCAGGCCTGGGCTGGCCATTTGCAACTTCTGACGGAGTCTTCATTGTTGGGACTCTTGAGAGACTGACGTGAGAAGCCTGAGAAGTTCTCTGTTTGGAAAGAGATCTCAACTGGAATCTAGCCTACCTCAAGAAACCAGAGAACAACAAATCAACAGCCTAACCTTACACCTAAAGCAGCTAGCAGAATCTTCTTTTGAGGCCATGCGGTCCTTTGTTCCAGGGTTGCCACCCCAAAGCATCTCTTGGTCATGCAAACACAAAGCACGTCCTGCCATCACTGTGAAGTCCTTGATCATGGACACTTTACCAGGACATGTCCAGACGTCCAAGTGCTCTCTTTGGGGATGGCTATATTGATGATTTTTCATACTGTTCATGGGGTTCTCAAGGCAAGAATACTGAAGTGGTTTGCCATCCCCTTCTCCGGTGGACCACGTTTTGTCAGAACTCTCCACCATGACCCATCCATCTTGGGTGGCTCTACGCAGCGTGGCTCTCATAGTTTCATTGAGTTAGACTAGGCTGTGGTGTGATCAGTTTGGTTAATTTTCTGTGATTATGGTTTTCATTCTATCTGCACTCTGATGAATAAGGATAAGAAGTTTATGAAAGCTTCCTGATGGGAGAAACTGACTGTGGGGGAAACTGGGTCTTGTTCTGACGGGCAGGGCCATGCTCAGTAAATCTTAAAGGCAATGCTAAAGGAAAACCAGTCAATCCTAAAGGAAATCAGTCCTGAATATTCATTGGGATGACTGATGCTGACACTAAGGCTCCAATACTTTGGCCACATGATGTGAAGAACTGACTCACTGGAAAAGACCCTGATGCTGGGAAAGATTGAAGGTGGGAGAAGGGGGTGACAGAGGATGAGATGGTTGGATGGCATCACCGACTCAATGGGCATGAGTTTGAGCAAGCTCCAGGAATTGGTGATGGACAGGGAAGCCTGGCGTGCTGCAGTCCATGGGGTTGCAAAGAGTTAGACACGACTGAGTGACTGAACTGAACTGAACTGATGTCGATGATTTTAGTCGAACTTCATCTCAGTTAGAGGTTAGGACTCTTCTGTTCCTTTAGAAGAGTCCCTCTTCTGTGGATTCAGACTTCTTTGAGCTGGCCATCACTGGTCCTGCAGGGGGGCACGTGAGTATGTGTGTCAGTGTTCCGGCTCAAGTAGACTCCCTCTGACCATCGGGAGCTACAAGTCTGGAGATACCTGAACAGATGGGCAGGACTCAGCTTCACCTGCAAATGGGAGTCTGTAACAGGAACCACACTGGACTTGGCTAAGAACGATCTAGGCTGATATCCTACTCATGGGTTAAATAACTCAGGTCTGGGGAAAGGCGAATGATGAACTGTAACATTTCAGTGAAATTTCTTTTAGGGGACCACCAGGCAAACCTCCTCAAAGAGGGAGGGATTGGGAGTTGAAGGGGGGGTTCCTTTGAAGGCAGTAGATGGAGCCACTGTCAACCAACTGGGGAAGACAGAGATCTCGGGTCAGGGAATGAAACTTCAGTGATGCACCTCGTGTTAGAGTGGGAGTGTGAGCTGGCCTGGCGCCTGTAGCTCAAGAAAGGCTGGTGGGGCTCGCCTGCTGGCCCAGTGGTAAAGAATTCGCCTGCCGGTGCAGGAGACACGGGTTCAATCCCTGGTCTGGGAAGATCTCACATGCTGTAGAGCAGTGAAGCCCCTGCACCACAACCATTGAGCCTGTGCTCCAGAGCTGGGGAGCTGTAACCACTGAGCTCACCTACTGCAGCTCCTGACACCCGCGTGCCCTAGAACTTGTGCTCTGCAACAAGGGACTCACTGCAGTGAGAAGCCTGAGCACCGCAACTAGAGAAAAGCCCGTGCACCACGAAGACCCAGCACAACCAAAAATAAATAAATACAACTATTTTTTTTTTTTAAAAAAAGAAAGAAAGGCTGCTGGAAGCAGAGGAGGAGGGGAGGTGGCAGCAGCCAAAGCGAAGCTCTCGGGGTGGCAGGTGGCCACTCGCAGGAGAGCCAGTGTAGACCGCAGATGGAGCAAATTGCACAACGGTCCTGAGCTAGGGGTAGCTAACCTGGCAATCAAGAGAGAATAGGAAAAAAGCTAAGGGATTCCCGAGTCTTCCCAACTGTTCCTAGGGAGAAGGATGGACTTCACTCAGAGAAGAATGCCAGTTCAAGTGAGTATATTTGGAAATATATGTGATTTCCAAATTTGGAAATTGTATGTGAGACATGTTCATGGAAGAAAATCTGAATCTGAAACATCCCACAGATTGCCTGCCAGACAGAAGAGCTCCTGGAGCTGTTTCCAGGGCTGAATGGATCTGCACTCTGCCCCCAGGCTGGTGACCGGGAATCAGTCATGGCAGAAGACCTGACCTTGTGGCTTCCTGAACTGGCTCTGTGCTGAGCAAGATGTTGTGCGTTCAGGATCAGGTAAGATAGCACTGACTCAGGATGATCAGAAAAAAGGAATTAATGCCTTACACATGGGGTTGACCTTCTTGAGGCAACCTATCCATCTCTTGAGAATGAGGGTGCAACCCTTGACTCTTATGTGCAGCCATAATATGCAAAGCATCTCAGTTTGCTCCCTGTCTGCTCTTCTGAAGGTATCTCCTTCAATCCTAAGCAGCTCGCTTCATTTGAAATAGTTGCAGAGGTGTCTAGAAGTTATTCTGAGTGAATTTGTCTCTCTGTTAGATGAAGGAAAGGATATGTCCTTTGATTTACTTTTATCTCTCTGTTTTTCAGTGCAGCGTCACACAGACAGTAGCGATTTATAACTTACGGATGTGCACCTAGGTGTGACCAATCAAACAGCCAAGGCACAGGTGCACGTGTGGCAAGATGTGCGGCAAGTCGTGTCTGACTCTTGCGACCCTCTGGACTGTAGCCCACCAGGCTCCTCTGTCCATGGGATTCTCCAGGCAAGACAACTGGAGTGGATTGCCATGCCCTTCTCGAGGGGATCTTTCCGACCCAGGAATCGAACCTGCATTGCAGGCTGATTCTTTACAAGGGAAGCCCACAAGTGCACACACACACACACACACACACACACACACACACACAAATCAGCCAATTGCCTGCATTCCTTCTGCCTCACCTGACTCATCCCGGCTCCTCCCACTCCGAGCATGCAAGGCCAGTGGTTGAGCCCTGTACAGTGAGATGGCGCAGAGCAAGCAGATGCTTTAAAATGAAACGTCAGCTTTCATTGGATTCAATACCTTCCTCTTAACCTGATCTTCTTTTAAAGTGGTTTCTTTGGTGTTGCCTTTGTTTAAGAATAAAGCGTGCAAAGACTGAGCTAAAGTAGAGCATTCGTCACCAGTCACATCTGAGAACACTGGGCTCCACTTGAAGGCAGGCTGGTGACCACCTGCCTCCCTTCTCCCTTTTTACTCAATGGTAAACCCAAGGCTTCAGTTCCTTTCTGCCAAAATCCCTTTCATCTTGCTTTTTGAAAGAATCTCATTAGCACATTTTGTCTTTCCCTGAGAATGTTACTGAGTGTTAAACCATAGCAAAAGGAACTCTGTCATCAGCCACAGTTTTCTAATACCCTCCCTTAGCTAGTTTGTAGAAAGAATGAAATAATCAAAACAATCCTTGACCCCAGGAGGGAAACAACAGTCAAACTCAGCAGAGCTGGAGAGATGAGTCTGGTGGGTGAGTCTCCCTGAGTCACAAGCAAATCAGTAATCCTCTGCTAAAGGAGAGAAGATAAAACTGCTCTCCAGGTTTCGTTAGGGAAGAAGTCATTCCATCGATGGCCTGGGCTCTTTTCTCAACTTTTTTGAAAACATATTTCTTTATGTATTCAGCTGTGGCACATGGGATCTTTCGTTGCGGCCCACGGTCTCCTTAGCTGCGGTGTGTGGACTTACTGCTCTGCAGCATCTGAGATCTTAGTTCCCTAACCAGGGATTGAACTCAAGTCCCCTGCATTGCAAGGCAGATTCTCAACCACTGGACCACCAGGGAAGTCCTCCTTTTATTAACTTTTAATGGCCCACTTAAACACACAGAGACAGCGCAGAAACATTCTTTGGGCTTGTTCAGGTTTTTCCAAAAGATGCTATGGAAAAACCCAATGAACTTTTTGGCAAACCCAATATGATCCTGTCACTCTGCTGCTGAGAAATGTTCGCAAAGGAATTACGAAAAATCAATGCAAACCCTTGCCTGCTACGAGCCATTTCCCCAGGCCCAGCTTGGTCTACCCCAGGACCCCACACAGATCCACACTGAACGGGGCCATTTCCCAGATGGACCATGGTTTCCCACGATTGGGGGCTTCTTCTTTTGTTTTCTCAAGTTCCCACTGCCCGGTCCTGTTTTAGAAAGGCTCCTCCCGTCCTTCAAACCCTGCATCCCGTCACGTTTTCTAATTATATCAAATTTGAGGTCTTTTTTTTTTCTTTAAGCAGCTCTGTGTCCTCCAGTAGTTTGTATTTTCCTTGAAAGCAAGCATGAGACTGTTTGTTTTGATATTTCCAGGGCTTTCCCTTATGCTTAGAGAGGAGTGAGTACTTGATAAAATTTGATGCTTGGGTGAAACTCACAGTAGTTAACATCTGGCATAGCCAAGGCAACAGACGCTGGGACAGACCCAGCAGACAGAGGTTGGCTGGAAAAACGGGTCACCCACATGGTCACGTGCGAGCCCAGCGTCAGCACGGATCTGATGATTCAGTGAATGAATGAATGAGTGAAAACTAGAAACCCTCCTTGCTGGCCTTAACCCCTTCACTTTCCCCAGGGACAAAAAGAACAGAGTGAGGACCAGACTTCCCCTGACTCCCTAGCATCCTCACAGCGGCTGTTCTGGAAAGCTCCCACCAGCCTGGCAGTCAGTACCGGGCTCGGAGTGGCCCGCCTTGCCTGACTGTCTCAGGCGTCATCTCTGCCCTTGGTGCCATTTGTCTTGAGAGGGTCTCCCCTCCAACACATTCAAGCCCCTCCTGGAGTGAACACAGTTCTGCTGCAAGATGATTTATGTTCAGGGAGTAATGGTCAGAATTTCATGTCCACTCCATCTGAGCTGCTGAGGGAGCCAAGAGATGTATTTTGAACAAATCAAGACCAGGACAGGGCATCTGTAGGGAATGAGCTGATAAATGGGAGCTAGAAAGCAATGCCGTTCCTAGAGGGGAAGGCGATATTCACCAGATAGACTCAAACCAGCCCGCCTCTGAATAAACACAGCTGACTCCACAGTGGGCCCAGGGGCCTCTCAGTGGCATCAGCAGGTTTGGACACTTTCCTGCTCTGTGTGGGGACATAACGTAAACTGGGGTCTGAGTCGCCATCTCTTTTTTTCTCTGTCTTCATTTTGCTTGACTCAGCCAATGGTCCTGCTGTAACTAAGGTGCCCACCTCCATCTCCACGAAAGGGACATTTCTACTCTCTACCCTTGACTCTCTCTCCTCCACCCCAGCCTCCCAAACGCATAAAATATAAAGTTTCCGTTCCAGATCAAAGAGAAATGTATTAGGATACATCAACAGCTAGCCAAGTTACTCTACATTATGTCAGATGGTGACAAGGGATAGATTCGATGTTTGACACATGTCACATCGGAGATGCCAGATCGAACCACATCAATTTAAAATGGGATTTTGTAATAAACTCACAAGATTTCTAATAATCCAGAACATCCTGGGCCCAGAGAGCTGAATGGAGGTGCAGTCCGATAAGCTAACATCTCAGAGTCCCACCTTTGCAGTCCAATTTGAGGCCTGAATTGGATTTGAGCCATCTGGCAGGAAAGAAACAAAGATGAATCAGATATTGAGAGCAGAAAATCATTACTTACATCTGCTATGAACCACGAGCCTGTGCATCTAATGTTACCTTCACGGCAACCCAGGGAAATCCACACACAAGCCAGGCATCACCACTCCCAGTTGATGGATCAGGGTGGGTTCTAGAAGTTCTCCAAGCTAGAAGGTTGGAGAAGGTGCCCACATTCAAATAGAACATCTGGGTGAAGTGGACCCTGGGCTGCAGATCCCCAGTGGCCTGCCGCAAATTTCTCTCCACTGAATCATGCTGCTTCTTGATGAAAAGGGGTGCAGGATGGCTCAGATAGTAAAGAATCTGCTGCAGTGCGGGAGACCTGGGTTTGATCCCTGGGTCAGGAAGATTCCCTTTAGAAGGAAATGGCAACCCACTCCAGTATTCTTGCCTGGCGAATCCCATGGACAGAGAAGCCTACAGTCCATGGGGTCACAAATAGTCAGACACAACTAAACGACTAACACGTTCACTTTCACTAATGTTAATATTAGTTATAACATCTCTGTGGTTAGCACTGTCCTAAGACTTTCCCTGCTCTAACTCCCTTAAGCCTTCCAATAAATCCACAGAGTGGATTCTGCCCTACCCCCATTCCACAGATGAACAAAGTGAGGTCCCAAGAGGTTAGGCAATCTACAAGTGCTAGTTAGGAGCAGGGCTGGGCTTTGATGCTAGGCAGATTGGCTCCAGGGCCAGGTTTTGCCTCTGACAACAAAAAACCTTAAGTGCACATTGTTGCTTAACATCCCAGCTGGAAGTTGAATTAATCCTATTGATTCCAGAATTCCCCAGCACCAACATGAGCCCTGAGAATGGACCCTCATCACTGGCCCCTGACAGTTGGAAGACAAAAGCCCAGGTTCATGTACTTGTCGACCTCGGGCCCTCCAGATCCTTTTTCTGGACACACAGGAGGGTGACCTTTGGGGAGGACACTATAATCAGATGTGAAGGAAGAGACCATTCTTTGGACACAAAGCTTAGAGATAATATTTTTAATTTCTTTTGCTTCTACCTAGATAAGAAATCATAGAACATCAATTCTGTTTTTATTTTTGATCTCTTACATGATGGGCGAGCTGAGCTGTCCCTTCCCGATCCTTCCCAGCCTGGCATTATTTCTTGCAGGCTTCTATTTCCCCGAGGGAGCCTTGGGCTGAGCTGTGAGCTTGTTACCGAGAATGTATTAATAGCCGCCTCTGTCCAACGTCTCGCTGCTGTTCCTTCAACGTGAATGTGAGGCAAGCAGGGAACATGGCATTCTTTGTGGTTAAAAAAATAAATAAAAAGACAGTGTGTGGAAGTGTGGAGAATCGGTTAAGGAAGGGAGAGTGTTGGGTATGTGATATGGAATAAAATGTGCTTCCCCCTGCAAAAATAAATAAGACTCCTGCAGAGCACGAATCCCACTCCTGCCCTGTCGGAGAGATGAAGCTTCAGAAACTTTTTCAGCTACTCATTTTGTGAAAAGAGGTGAAGTCTAGAAATATGCATTCTGTTTTGTATCATTTTGTGGAGGTCACGGATTCCAAAATAGAATCAAGACATGGCGTTTCGGGCTATTTCCAGGTGCTGGGGTGGTTGGAGCGAAGGAATTAGAATTCCACATCCTACGATCCCCTAGGCTTTCTGTGTTTTATGAAGTTGATGAAATAGATCTAGAGTCAGTAATTTAGGGCTCTTCACCTGCTGCCCCGAATGAGACACCACATTTAAGCGAATAAACACATGACATTAATACAGTTTGCAGAGTTCAGCAATAATGGCATTTCTGGGATGATATTAGGCTAGATGGAGAGATATTTGTGGGGGGATTCTGCCAGAACCAACAAAATCCTGCTTCCCTGACTCTTTGTTTCCTTTTTGAGGATCTTCTGGACCCAGGAAGCCCCAGGTGGGACTAGTGGTAAAGAACCCATCTCCCAGTGCAGGAGGCGTAAGAAACACAGGTTTAATCCCTGGGTCAGGAAGGTCCCCTGCAAGAGGAAGTGGCCCCCCACTCCAGTATTCCTGCCTGGAGAATCCCATGGACAGAGGAGCCTGGCGGGCTACACAGTCCATAGGGTCAAAAGGAGTCAGACGCGACTAAGCACGCATGCCCAGAAAGTAGAGCCTATGATACAGAGCGAAGTAAGCTAGAAAGACAAATATATTAAGTTATACACATGGAATCTAGGAAAACGGAACTGATGAACCTAGCTGCAGAGAAGAATGGAAGTGGAGACAGAGCACGGACTTGTGGACACAGCGGGGGAAGGAGAGGCCGGGATGAATTGAGAAAGCAGCGTTGACACGTGCACACGATCGTGTGTAAAACGGACAGCTAATGGGAAGCTGCTGTCTGACACAGCGAGCTCAGCCCAACACTCTGCGATGACCTAGAGGGGGCAGGGTGGGAGTGGGGCTAGGAGGGAGGTCCAGGGAGAAGGGGATAGATGCATATATATATATAATTATGACAGATTTGCAGTGTCATATGGCAGAAACAAACACAAGCTTGTAAAGCGATTATCCTCCAATTAAAAATTGTTAAAAAGGAAAACACTGTCTATCGTTATTATTATAAACAAGCATCTCCCACATTACCTGGGAAATAATTCTCGACCCCCATTTCCGTTCAGAATGAATGGATGGGATGTTACCAGTCCTTCATCTTACCTGAGCATTTCCTGAGTTTTCACGTCCTGCTACCCTAGGATACTGGGAGCAGGGGTGCAGGGGTAGACACACACATTGCATCCAGATACGATTCTGTAGATACACAGAATTGCATCCAGAAATGATCTTGGACATCCCCATGGCGTGAAATCTACACCCCACAGACCAACCCCTCAATGAGCACAGCTTGAGAAAGAGCCAAGTTTTTCTGGTCTGTGAATCGCTCCCACGTCACCCAGAGCACATTGACTGAGATCAGCAACTCACCCCACCCATGATCCTCGGAGTTTATTAATCAGCACACGAAGCTTTTCTTTTTTTTTTTTTCTGGGAAAGTTGCTGATCACCCAGCAGGCCTACAGAAATAAGTCCTCTCGGAGTGGAGCTCAGATGGTGACTTTTGAAATGAGTGCTCCGGGCAGCTCCCTGTGACGTCAGCACTGGGGACCATTGACAAGAGGAGGAGCATTGAACCCAGAGAGTGAGACACCCCTCGGGTCATTTTAATGAAAGAATGAGAGTAAGACAAGGCCACCAGCAAGGGTTGGTATAAAGGAGCCCATGGAGGGTCCAACAAATGACAGGACAACAGTCCAAGCAGTCCAGGGACACCAAGGAGGATATTGAGGTGCGTGGGCACCAAAGTAAGGAGTAAAGGGGATTCCCAACCAGAAAATACTGCTTTTAAAATTGAATTCCAGTTGGTTTACAAAGTTGTGTTAGTTTCAGGTGTCTAGCAAAGTAATTCTGGAGTCCAGTAAAGTATATATACAGTTCAGATAACCCTTACAGGCTATTACAAGGTATTGAGTAGAGCTCCCCTGTGCTCTATAGCAGGTCCTTGTGCTTTATCTATTTTATTTACAGTCATGGATTCAGAGTCTTGCCTGTGCATCTGGCCACAACATGCAGCCTTGCTCTGCCTGTGGACGGGGCTATTTTTCTCCAGCACTCATTCCTTGTTGGGGGCCATCATAAACACACACCAGTCCACAGACAAGGCATCCTGACTCACCCTTTCCTGGGCCCCCTTCAGAACAGCTGTGTGTCCCAACCATCCTATCCTACCTTCAGTTCTTGAGTGGATGGAGTCTCACCAGAGCCCGAAAGTGAAAGTGTTAGTTGCTCAGTCCTGTCCAACTCTTTGGTGATCCCCCTGGACTGCAGCCCGCCAGGATCCTTGGTCCACAGAATTCTCAAGGCATGAATACTGGAGTGGGTTGCCATTCCCTTCTCCAGGGGATTGTCCTTACCCAAGGATCGAACTCAGGTCTCCTGCATTGCAAGTAGACTCTTCCCCTTCTGAGCCACCAGGGAAGGCCCTGGTGAGCCGAGTCCAGCCCATCCGCACTGACCCGTCACTAAGGCAGTGCTGCCGCAGAGCACAATGGTGTGAGCAGTCTTCTCCGTGTCAACCTTGCTTCTCACTTTCAGTTGGGTGAACAGCTGGGTTTCTGGCCTCCAGTTCCCTGACAAACCAAATTATAGTGCAACTCATAGGCCTGACCATGGAGGCAAAAGCCCGGGGTTGCCAGAGGCGGCTCCAAGACAACCTCAATTCTGCTTCCCCAGTTCCATGAAAAAAAAACTCCCAGGAAGGCCACCCAGGTCTGCTACTGTCCAGCCCCAGTGGCCCCCAGGCCTTCCAGGGTCCTGAAAACCCTCCTTCTCATCCCGTCTCAAGATGAAAGCAGTAGCCATTTATCCAACACCTCCCATGAGCTCTTTGTCCAACATTTTACCTCTGTTCTTGTTCATCTTGATCATTTTACAGCTCAGAAAAGTGGGTTTCAGAGAAATGCAGAGTGCCTTATCCCAAACCAGACAGTCAATAAATGTGTTTTTGGTGTTCCAGTGTTCCGAAAAGTCGTGGTATTTTTAAGAACTGAGATGTGAATGCCTTTGTTGTTACAAAAATCATTTTGATATTGAGAGGGTAACAGGCAGGAAGGCCAGGGGTATCCAAACGGAGGAAAGAGGCTGCAAGTGCCAGACATTTTTATCTCTCTTAAGCGGCAGGAAGAAAAAAAACAGCGATATTTTTTCTTCTCTATACAAATTTAAAAGGAGGTTTCTCTTAAAATGCTGTGTTGCCATGACACCTGGTTTTACCTGAAGCTAACTACTCTCAAACATTGAGTTAACCAATACATTTCTTTTTCTTATGGAAATGTTGTCTTAAGCTATCTTAATGTACCCCAGACTCTGTCTTCAAGTTGGTTCCGCCAAATGGCCCAACCTACTTACTCAGGTATTGTTCCCCTAATCTATGTAAACGAAACTATTTGTTGGTATTCTGCCCTTCTACAAGATTCAAGTCAATTGTTTTATGGCCAGGGATGAATTATCTGGTGTCATTCTAAATTTTATGACATTCCTTTCTTTTCATTAACAGACTGTGAGTGACTATATAACATACAGCTAAAGACAAGGAGGGGGTACTCTTTTGCCCCCTTCTGATGCCTATGTCAGAAGCTTTCTCTATCTCCTTTATACTTTAATAAAACTTTATTACACAAAAGCTCTGAGTGATCCAGCCTTGTCTCTGGCCCTGGATTGAATTCATCTCCTCTGGAGGCCAAGAATCCCACGTCTTATGGTTCAGCAACAACCTTTCAATATTTTAAAAAAATACGAGCTCCAAAGCATTTATGATTTTTGCTCCAGATCAAGGACTCAATTGTTCAATTTTTAAAAATTATATCCAAAGTCTAAACAGGCGTCTGCCTGAGAGAGCCAGAATGAGCATTCACATTGTGGTATCACAAATTTCTTTTTTTTTTCATTTATTTTTATTAGTTGGAGGCTAATTACTTTACAATATTGTAGTGGTTTTTGCCATACATTGGCATGAATCAGCCATGGATTTACATGTGTTCCGCATCCCAATCCCCCCTCCCGCAAATTTCTATTTTGAGAATAAACCTTACTGTATTTAAAAATTTTTTTTAACAAGTGAGATATGAAAATGATAGGATAAAAACTGATGCAGTAACTGCACATTGAATTCATCCTCTGAACCCAATGAAAGCAAAGGAAACAAAGATTAAATCACATACTCTCTTAGAAACATCAGCAAAACTATTAATACACAGGCTATTAAAAACTATTAGCATCAGCAGGCTCAGACCACCATGACAGACAGGAGGCTTATACAACAGAAATACATTTCTCAGGATACTGGAGGCTGAAAGTCCACCATCCATGTGTCATCAGGTTTGGTTGCTCCCGCCCCTTGGCTCGTGGATGGCCACCTTCTCACCGTGTCCGTGTGTGGCCTTTCCTCTGTGCACGTGATCCCTGGCGTCTTCTCCTTTCCTGATAAGGACACCAGTCCTGTTGGATTAGGGCCCCAAGCATATGGTCTCATTTAACCTTAATTACCTGGCAGCTCAGTGGTAAAAGAATCTGCCTGCCAATTTATGCAGGAGACTAGGGTTCAATCCCTGGGTCGGGAAGATCCCTTGGAGAAGGAAATGGCAACCCTCTCCAGTATTCTTACCTGGGAAATCTCATGGACAGAGGAGCCTGTGCTACAGAGGAGGTGTGCTATAGTCCATGGGGTCGCAAAAGAGTTAGAGAACACAACTTAGTGACTAAACAACAACCACCTCTTTAAACGTCTTATTCCAAATACAGTCACATTGAGGCTTAGGGTTTCAACAGATGGATGTTAAGAGAGACACAGTTCAGCCCACAATTCAGTTTGCTCTTATGAGTTAGAGTGCAGCTCATGAAGGAAAGAATTTCCAGTTTATCCCTCATGGCACTTTCCTGTTTAACCCAAGGATTCATCTAGATGTCATGGCCTTCTCCCCTGATCTTTGGGTGTTGCTCAATCACTCTACCTGGAGGACTCTGACTCCCCTGGGCTCCAGGCCCTTGCCAGCTTTGTCATTGTCCTTGAGCTATTTCTCTCTGGTTGGTTCAACACCTCTGCACCACGTTCTCAAGCCCCTTCTCCCTGTATTGAAGGTTCTTTGCCAGCTCTGGGTTGGGACTCCAGGAGGCCCTGGGACTTCAGTGGCTGCAGTATTTCCAGATGTTCTGCAGCATCTCTTCACATCTCCTGGCAGATGCCAGCTCATCTCTTCCTGTCTCCATATACGTGGGTAACCAAGCTCCTGGTCCCGAACTGAATGGCCCATCCTCCCCACAGCCATTTCTGGAGTAGAGATGAGGATGAATGTGCAGCCCTAAGGATGCTCACCACTCACTGGCTTAGGAGACCAGCCCGCCTCTTCCTCGGGTTTCTGCAGTCCCAAGGTCTCCTTAGCGCAGTCATGCACAGCCCATCATGTGCTCCGAGACTGGGTTTTCCTAATTTTACATTAAAACATAGAGTGAGATGGGGACGGGGCATGAGTGGGACTTCTGGGGTCCCGACAGTGATCCACTTCTCTGTCTGGGCGTTCACTGCACAAGGGCGTTCGGTTTGTGAAAACTCACCATACACTTACGGGTTGCACAGTTTTAGCGTATGACACTTTCATAGCAAATTCCTTCCGTTCCCCCACCAGAAACACACAGCGACACTAAAAAACAATTTTGAAAATGGAAAAGAAAATCACCCAGAACACCACCATCCTCACACTGTCTTCATTTTGTGTGCTTTCCTCCAATTTCTGTGCATACGCTTTTCTATTTTTAGGCAGACCTTTTGGTATCCTGCTTTTCCCACTGAATGCTATGCAGTAAACATTTCCCACAGCCTGGTTGCAATCATTTTAATTTCAGCGGTTTCATATTTTCCCCACCGTGTGGTGCATTAAACATAGGAACTCAACAACACAGTCCTCAGTGAGAGAAGGGTCTATTCTGGAGGCTGCCTGTAATGGGGTGTCTAAGAACATAGACACCTGGGTGGCCCCCTCCCCCAGTCCAACCCCGGGGAACAGAATGGGGACCTGAGGGTAACTCTGGGGACGCACGGGTCTGATGCTGGAACTCCAATACTTTGGTCACCTGATGTGAAGAACTGACTCCTTGGAAAAGACCTTGATGCTGGGAAAGATTGAGGGCAGGAAGAGAAGGGGACGACAGAGGATGAGATGGTTGGACAGCATCACCGATGCCATGGACATGGGTTTGAGCAAGCTCTGGGAGTTGGTGATGGACAGGGAAGCCTGGCGTGCTACAGTCCATGGGGTCACAAAGAGTCGGACACAGCTGAGCGACTGAACTGAACTGAACTCCCATGAAATAAACGATATTCCTACAAACCAGTATTGAGCATCTGATGCATCTGGATCTCAGTTTTCTCATCAGTCACTTACTAGCAAACAATCTTGGAGAATAACCTCTCCACTCTGAGACTTGGATTCCTACTTGTGAAAGGAGAACTCCACCCTCACAGGGCTCGGGGTTAAATGTGATAGCACCCAATGCGTCTAGCACATAGTAGGTGCTGAAGAGCCTTCAGGGGAATCGTTGAGGAGGTGTAGATCATCAGAAACTCTTCAAACACACTTGACACTTGAGTTCTGGGTCAGATAGACAAAGTCCAATGTCTACTCTCCCCGCTTACTGAGGGTTCAAGGCAGCTCCCTCAATTACTGATTAAGAGACGTTAGGCAAGTCATTTCATCTCCTGGCACCTCAGTTTGGCATAACACCTCATAACGGCATTCTTGTGAGAGCTAATGTGATTTATCAGAAGTGCTAAGACATAGTACTTCTTGATAACTGGAAGATATTAAATGGTGTTTTGTATATTTAATATGCCCAGCCAGGATATCACAAATCAGATCTCAGCTTTGTTCTGGCTGTTAAGAAAGTTACTTAACATTTCTGTGCCTCAGTTTTCTTATAAGTGAAGTGAAAATAATAATAATTATAGTAATCAGATATATTACAGGGTATATAATAACCTACCTGGTAGCTCAGACAGCAAAGAATCTGCCTGCAATGCAGGAGACCTGGGTTCGATTCCTGGGTAGGGAAGATCCCCTGGAGAAGGGAGTGGCAACCCACTCCAGTATTCTTTCCTGGAGATTCCCATGGACAGAGGAGCCTGGCAGGCTACTATTCATGGGGTCACAAAGAGTCGGACACAACTGAGTGACTAACTTTTACTTTCAAATAATAATAATAATCTTAGGTAATGGTTGTTTAAAAAAATTAACTAAATAGAATATCCCAAATCCTGATACAGTGCTTGGCACATGGTAAGTTTCAATAAAACTTTATGAATAAAAAAGGAAAAGACAGGAGACTTGAGAAAATAACTGGAATCCCAACCCCCTGGTGAACAGCAAGGAAGCAACAATATACAGGTACTATGTTATTTTAGGAATTAACAATTTAAGGATCCATTCACTGAACCAGAGCATTTGGGCTCTTTTCTGAGTGTTTATCATTGGCTCTCGAAAGCTCTCAACCCGGGAAGGGCTCTTTGCCTCTGACATGTTGACTTTTCAAGTTGCTTTTCCTCATTCAAGCTAGAAGTCCTCTCTTTGAGAAAACAGGTGAGGTAGAAAAGTGATTGCCCCACTCCAACCAGAAAGCCTTTCATGGAGACAAAAGAGGAGCCAGCTCAGAGAGAAAACCTCAGCTCCGCTTGCGGATCCCCGGTTTCTAATCTCTTCTACACAAACTGCTGTCAGTTTCAACTGCCTACAGCTCAGCCCCAAACAAGACTCTTTCCAGCTTAAAAATAGTCAGTACTTCCTTATTGTGGAGCAAATCGTATAAAAATAGGTCAGATTCAGTGTTCAGAATCCTCCAGAATCCAGCCTCCATCCATCTCTCTGGTCTTACTTCCTGAAGACAAGTGAAAGTCGCTCAGTTGTGTCCAACTCTTTGTGAGCCCGTGGACTATAGCCTTCCAGGCTCCTCTGTCCATGGATTTCTGAGGCAAGAATACTGGCATTCCCTTCTCCAGGGGATCTTCCTGACCCAGGGATTGAACCTGGTTCTCCCGCATCGTAGGCAGGTTCTTTTCCATCTGCCCCATCCACCTCCCTGACCTTACATCTTAGGAATTTCCAAAGTTACTATCATGCACTAACCCAGCTCCATTGGTTACTGAGGCTGGATCACTCACCCATGAGTTCTCCTTTCTATGTGTTGATGACTCTGTTTTCTCCACTTCATCCAACTCCTTCTGTTAAAATTCTACCCATTCTTCAAGAGCGGTCTACTCTTGGGTGACATCACCTACACCTGTCGTGCTTTCTCACTCTTAATTTTTCCTTTTGATACCAACCAGGATTTTTGGCCTTCCCCAGTTAATGGAAACTGGCTAGAGGCCAGACAAGAAATTCAGGCAAGGCTTTACTGGGTCTCTGTGACAGCTGCAGGAGGGGGTGAAAACAAGTAACAGTTTCCTTTGCTTGCTCTGCAAGGAGGGATTGAGCTGGTTTCTTATACGGGGTGAGGGTAGGGATATGCCCAGGGTGTGGGCTGGAGGAGGGGGTGTAGGTGGTCTTCCCACCCTTTTGAGGGGTTGAGTGCAGGCGGCACGCTCTGGGCGCTGAGCCATGTGAAGCCAGGACAGCTGTCTAGGACTAAGCCCGCCTGGCCGTGGCTGAGACTGCGCTCTCCACCTGTGGTCCTCGACCCGGCTTCACGCTTGTCACCCAGGGAACTCCAGAAGAAAATACTGATGCCTGGGCCAGGTCCTCAAGCCAGCTCGTTCAGGATCGGAGGGCTGGGTTCAGACAGTGGGTACTTGGTAAAGCTCTCCAGGGGGTTTTAGCATGCGGCCGGGGTTGGCGACCAGCGAAGTCACCAGTTTGGGTTCTCAGCTGAGGCTGTGGTACCCCTGGGTCCATCTCTTTCATATTTCCTCCCCACTTCGCCCTCCTCCTCCCCACCCATTCATCCCAACTCTCCCTGGGGACGTCCCCTCAAAAAGCAAAAGGTAGGGTATCTACAGCCTTGGCTCCCACCTGGGGACAATCCCTCGCCCACAGGGGACATCTAGCGGTGCCTGAAGGCATTCTGGGTTGTCGCCCCTGGGGAGGCAATGGGTGAAAGGCAGGGATGCTGCGAGACATCTTCAGTGAACAGGGCAGCACACACATCCCTCACACACATACACACACAACAGAGAACTACTCAGGCCAAAGTGTCAGTAGTGCTAAGGCTGAAAAACCTTCACCTACAGGAAGGGACAACGGACTGCGGCCTCAGGCCAGAGGCTTCCTACACGGACACAGCATGGGAGCAGCAGGCCTTGTGCTCCAACCTTGGTCTCCAGTCCAATGCCCCGGCCGTTTACTACAGCCCCTGGACCTCATCTGCAAAGAGCTTTCTCAAATTCCAGGTTGCCCAGTAGATCTGCTCTTATAAAAACAAAAACAAAAACAACCAGATATGAAAACCTAAAATTCCAGAGAGACCAGGAAAGGCAAAGTAAAAAAAGAGAGGAAATGTTACTTGTAAAGGCCATAAATGCAGCAGGTACACCGTGACTGCGCAAGACCGTTAGCCCATGAAAAATTAATTCTGGTTTCATTCAATAGTAACTGACCAAAAAAGAAGGGGAGACTCAAGTAATTTTAAACAGCGCCAAACCAGCCAGTGCCAACCGGTTGACTATCTGGAGGTAGGTACTGTCAATCACTGAGCCTGCGAAGCAGAAAAACAGTAATTTCAGAGAGCTTGCAAATCACCCAAACAGCAGCCTGTTTTCAGTTCTCTTTTCCATTTGAAAGCACTCAAGCAGCAGCTAGATGGAAAGCAGTCCTCTGAAAATGTGAAGATAGAAGGTTTATTGGTTCCCTTCAGACCAAAAGAGGGAAAATAAGGTAGTGGACACAAAGAAAATGAAGTGTGCATTTCTCTCACTCCACCTCTAATGAATGGAATCGTCAGACGAGTCAGCCTCCATTGAGAACGGAAAATGGGCTGTCCATCACTCCATCTTTAGGCTGTAAGTATTGGGTACCAGAGCCAGAGAAAAGCATCCTGATTCCTCAACAAATAGAAACGCCTGCCTCTCAGAGAAAACGTTGATGTCTGTTAATACAGGCTGAAGTTGTTGCCGTGAAGATGGAGCCTTTAATTCACGATAACCACCAACACCAAGTTGCCACCGGGAGCTTGAAAATGCATGCAGAATAAACAGGTTCTCTTGTGAGGCAGGACATTCCTGGTTTGACCAGTGTTAACAGGAGCTAGCAAATGTTTTATGAGCAGCTCGGTCGTCAAGGTGTCACCTTCTGAGTTAGAGCGGGGGCTCCTTCCCATAAAGAACAATTTAAAGCCAAGTTGAAAGCTATGTCATGCTCTTTTTATCTCCACAATGGGATGCATCTGAAACCACTACAAGTTAGAAATGTCCACAGCACCTTGTTTTTTTCTGCATCTGATTCCTTGATGTCACTTCCCAAGTTTTTCAGTTCTTATCCTGTCGTACATGCATACTCAGGTCACTCAGACATGTCCGATTCTTTTGCGACCCTGCAGACTGTAGCCCTCCAGGCTCCTCTGTCCATGGGATTTTCCCAGTAAGAATAACAGAATGGTTTTCCATTTCCTCCACCAGGGCATCCAATGAACCCAGAGACTGAACCCACATATCTTGTGTTTCCTGCATTGCAGGCAGATTCTTTACCACTGAGCCACACTTTGGAGGTGTTTCCTGGAATTAGCTCTCTATGCTGTGGCCTTGGAACAGAACAAAATCAATCTTCTCCATACCAAGATCAAATCAGGTTTAGGCATATATAGGGTTTTAAAGAAACATGTCTTCCTTCCATAGATAATGGAAGGAGTGTCAGATGAACTCTGCATGAATGAAAAGTGAATGGATGGGCAAATGGATCCATGAAAGAATAAAGAGACGGCTAAATGAATGGATGTCCGTGGGTAAGGACACAAAGATGGGACAAGTATACAGTTATATTGTTAAGGGCACAGTCAAGAGTGCCTAGTTCTCTCTGGCAGAAAGCAGTACAGATGCAGAAGACTTCAAGGAAAAGCTTTTAAATGTTATCAGAAGGAGATCTCTTAGCAGAGAGGAAGATTTGGAAGTTTGGAAGAAAAGATACTAGCAGGAGGAAGAACAGAGTTTAAAGTGGAGTCAAAAAGTGATGAGTGGTCCATGGTGGCAAAGATAAAGCTTGACAGAAGATGAGGCTTTATATAGAAAAAGAATTTACAAGTGACCCCCATCACTCTGTGAATGAATTTTGTGTTTTGTTTTGTTTTATCCCTCAGCATTTCCTTCTGTTGGAAGAAAAACTTTTCTTATGTCCAATGATGTTTGAGTGGTTAGGGGTCTGCAAATTAAATGACAGCAGACAGATCAATAGGAGAAATTTTATTCCACCCGCATGCAGGAGCACACTATCAAGAATGGCTTTCTGAATAGTCAGGGATAAGGGTTTATATGGGCTTCCCTGGTGGCTCAGATGGTAAAGAATCTTCCTGCAAAGCGGGAAACTGGGGTTTAATGGGGGTGACCTGGAGGAGGGGTAGAGCTTCGGGGAGAAAGCATGGAAGGTCCTGAGAAGGCTCATTCACACAATTTTCTCAGAATATCTCAGTGTTAAAGGTCAGTTGCCAACCTACTGAAGATTCCATCAGAGGGGTGTTTATGGCAGCCAAATTCTTAGGAAGCTCTGATTTAGTCAAAGAAGGGACGTTCAGGTAAGATTTCCTTCTGGATTTTCTATAACCTGAATGAGCTTCCTTGATGGCTAAGAGGTAAAGAATTCACCTGCCAGTGCAGGAGAAGCAGGTTTGATCCCTGGGTCTGGAAGATCCCCAGGAAAAGGAAATGGCAACCCACTCCAGTGTTCTTGCCAGGGAAATCTCATGGACAGAGGAGCCTGGCGGGCTATACTCCATGGGCGCAGAGTTGGACACAACTTAGCAACTAAACAACAGTACAACATGAATGTTTTCGGTTTTGAGTAACTGTGCTGTTCTGTTGTTCTCTTCACCTCCATGTCCTTCTTCAGGCTCGCTGACCGTTTCAAAATCCTGCTAAGGACTTTGGACTTTGTCCAGAGGGGAGGGGAGCTCTGAAGGGCTTTGAATCAGTGTAACTTGTTGAAAGCTGAGTTTTAGAGAGAACTGGAGCCACAGGGAAGACCAATGCAAGGCATAGCAAGATGAACGGCTCCAGAGAACAAGGCATTCCTGCAGACTTGACACTCAATGCCCCCCGGGAATGGCCAAGGGGAGGTGGCATAGCGGATAGTGCAGGGACACAGGCCCATGGGGCAGCCGCTATTATACCTCCCTAGGGAAACAATGGGTGACTTTATTTTTGGGTCTCCAAAATCACTGCAGATGATGACTGCAGCCATGAAATTAAAAGACACTTACTCCTTGGAAGGCAAGTTAGGACCAATCTAGACAGCATCTTAAAAAGCAGAGACATTACTTTGCCAACAAAGGTCCATTCAGCTAAGGCTATGGTTTTTCCAGTGGTCATGTATGGATGTGAGAGTTGGACTATAAAGAAAGCTGAGCATAGAAGAATTGATGCTTTTGAACTGTGGTGTTGGAGAAGACTCTTGAGAGTCCCTTGGACTGCAAGGAGATCCAACCAGTCCATCCTAAAGGAGATCAGTCCTGGGTGTTCATTGGAAGGGCTGATGTTGAAGCTGAAACTCCAATACTTTGGCCACCTGATGTGAAGAGCTGACTCATTTGACAAGACCCTAGTGCTGGGAAAGACTGAGGGCAGGAGGAGAAGGGGACGACAGAAGATGAGATGGTTGGGTGGCATCACCGATTCAATGGACATTAGTTTGGGTGGACTCTGGGAGTTGGTCATGGACAGGGAGGCCTGGCGTGCTGCAGTCCACGGGGTTGCAAAGAATTAGACACGACTGAGCAACTGAATTGAACTGAACTGAAGGGGCAGAGTGGTGCCCAGCACAGAATCTGACCCCTAGAGACTTGGGTCCTGTCCCCGTCCCATTACTATCTGTCTGCAGGTGATCTATTGTCTTCAAGCCTTCCCAGCCATTGAATGGGGATAATAACTATGTCAGGAGGTTACTATGAACTTTAAAATGAGAAAATGACTGCACAGCATGGGGCAGAGTCCTGTCCACAGTGGAGATCTGTGAGAAAGTCTTTTCCTGTCCCACCTTCCCGCATCCCTGCACGAGGGGAAACTGTTTCATCAGCACAGGTCAACTGTCTTCCTCAGTGTTTCCATCTGAGAAACACTCTTCCTCCCTCCCTCCATATTTCTTAAGTAACTAATACTCAGATAAATATCCCCTCCTGTTAACACAGGGCTTCCCAGGTGGCTCAGCAGTAAACAATTCACCTGCCAATGCAGGAGACACGGGTTCAATCCCTGGATCAGAAAGCTCCCCTGGAGGAGGACATGGCAACCCACTCTAGTATCCTTGCCTGGAAAATCCCATGGACGGAGGAGCCTGGTGGGCTACAGTCCACGGGGTCACAAAGAGTCGGACACGACTTAGTGCATGAACAACAGCCTGTTGTATTCTTGCCACCTCTTCTTGATATCTTCTGCTTCTGTTAGGTCTGTATCATTTCTGTCCTTTATTGAGCCCATCTTTGCATGAAATGTTCCCTTGGGATCTCTCATTTTCTTGAAGAGATCTCTAGCCTTTCCCATTCTGTTGTCTTCCTCTCTTTCTTTGCACTGTTCACTGAGAAAGGCTCTCTCATCTCCCCGTGCTAATCTCCGGAACTCTGCATTTCAGAATTGTAAGAAAACAGGGTGAGAACTGGAGCTAACTGGAGCCTAGAGCTTCCCGCTGATTTGACACAACTTACTCTTCCACACGCTACATCAACAGGACTTTACTTGCCCAGGAAAATCAATTTGTGAATTACGTCATTATTGTTTCAGAAACTTCCAGAAAACCCGTAAATCCCGACAACAGATGACTCGGCTAGCTCTCGCCAGGGTAGGAATGCTTTTCTAAAAGAAACAGATCTTCCATTGGGCTTAAAGAACATTCCTTTAAATCTCCCCAGCTGGCTTGATGACTCTTGCCTGGCTGCACCCACCAGGCCTCAACCGTGATATTGCAAGTTTTGCCCAAGCCCAAATGGCCTCTCCCTTCCCTGAAAGACCCCCTTTGGGGCATTTAAAGCCAGGCAGCATCTTCTGAGGGCCCACGTTTCCTGTTCACATATCCTTACCACCTCTTGCAGACTCAGCCTCGGCAACCCCCTGAGAGAAGCATTCTGTCTAACAGATCATGAAGTCATGCCTAGCCTGGGATCCCCGTGGGGTGAAATCCCTCTCCACACAGAGAACACGGGAGAGAATTTAAGGCTCAGATCGTTGAGTGCTGAGGTTTGTGTGATCAGAAATGCATGCTGCCACATAACTGTACTTCTATTTTTCTACTTAGGACCTAAGGGACATCCAGGAGGGAATGATGAATGGAATGTTCTTATAGCAAACTGTAAGCCCATCGTTAGCAGACGGATGACTACAAATGATTCCGGTGGCTCCCGAGAACCAGAGCCAAAGTTTTATTTTTACACAGCACACTTGTCAGAAATCACCAAATGAGAGGAGGCCGGCGTGGCAATATTTATTTTCTCAACTGCTCAGGTCCTGGAAAGTGGTTTTAAAAGAGGGAAAACAGGCTACAGATCAGTCCTTCCATTCTGCCAGGAACCTCAGGGAAGTTAAGTGGAGAACATCTGGCAAGACCCAGGGACGAAATCCCTGAAACATCTGTCACTAGCAAATGACAAAAAAATCCCAAACACCCAGAACATCTCTCCATATTTGTCTCATTTTACCTGCAACTCAACAGCTTTTTTTAATTCATCAGCCAGCACACACCGTTCACCATGACAGTGCTCTGAAGGCACGTCCCGGCGCTGCTATTTAACACTGATTTAAAGGACGTCCCGTCCAGCAGGTGCGCGGGCTCATCTGTGCAGACGACGGGGCTGTGAGCAGCTTGGAGACGGTGGTGGCCACCCGTCCCTCATATTCTGACAGCTTCCTTGGTTGCAGGCTTGCTGACTCTCAGCTGCACAGAGAGTATCAGCAATGCTTTCATTTTCAGCTAAAAAAGCAAAAAGTTCTGACTCAGATGAACTGCGTGGTCCGCGTCCCACCTGGATCACGCCCTGCTCTGTCCCGCATGAGAGCTGGCATCTTTTCTGATTCAAATATTTGGAAAGATGAAGGGAGGCTTTAGGACGGTTCTCAGCAAGCTGACACCAGTGTTAGGGACATCGGCTCACCAGGCATCTAACAGGGGGCAGAGCATGCTGAATCTCACACCGGCAGCAGGCCCTCTGCTGCTTGGCACCCCAAAGCAGGCCACTCTGCTAGGCTGCCTCCAGGCCTCCTCATCCCCCCATCCAGGATACAATATTTATTGAGCAACTGCTTTGACTAAGAGAGAGGGGTTGTGCCCTCCTGCAGGGCTGGGCTTCTAGCTTGAGAGACAAGACAAGCATCTTTGAGATGTTTGCTGCTGCTAAGTCGCTTCAGTCGTGTCCGACTTTGTGCGACCCCATAGACAGCAGCCCACCAGGCTCTGCCACCCCTGGGATTCTCCAGGCAAGAACACTGGAGTGGGTTGCCATGTCCTTCTCCAATGCATGAAAGTGAAATTGAAAGTGAAGTCGCTCAGTCATGTCCAACTCTTCGCGTCCCCATGGACTTCAACCTACCAGTCTCCTCCACCCATGGGATTTTCCAGGCAAGAATACTGGAGTGGGGTGCCATTGCTTTCTCCATTGAGATGTTTAGTAATGATACGAAAGCCAAAATAAGTGATTCAGAAATAATAGCAGCTGTCAGGTTCAGAGGAGAGAAAGATCCATAAGGGCTGACAGGATTGAGGGAGGTTTTCTAGATGACATCAGAGTATGTGTGTGTGTGTGCATGTGCGCTAAGTCGCTTCAGTTGTGTCCAACTCTTTGTGACCCCACGAACTGTAGCCCACCAGGCTCCTCTGTCCATAGGATCCTCCGGGCAAGAGTACTGGAGTGGCTTGCCATACTCTCCTACAGGGGAATCTTCCTGGGGGTAAACTTTATAGAGACCAAAAGCAGGAGAGAGGCCATCCTGGGAGAGGCATCTCCAGGAAAGATGGAAATAAGCAGATGGGGTTTGAGGGTGGCTTGGAGAAACATCAAGGTTATCTGAGGCCCAGGAGAGAGGGGATGAGGCCCAACTGAAAGAGGAATGCTATGGAAGCAAGTCTTCACGAACTGAAGGAACCTCGTCCTGAAGCGGTCCTCTGCCCATTTCTCTGCAGCAGACTCTCTGTCCAGGATCACAGGATTTTACCAGCAAACTGGTACTGACTTATTTCCTCCTGAGACCTGGGGAAAAGATGGGGTATCTAATGAAGATAAATGTAAACACTCTATCTTACTGAAGGCACCAAGTTAAACATACACAAAATACTCTTTAAGTACGTGTTGACCAAAACAGAGTTAGCCCAATGGTACAAGCTCTAAGGCACTCAGGTGCAAAACAGGGTCACAATTCTTCATTTTTCCTAAATCAAATGACAGACAATGAAACAAACTAGAGGGGACAGAAGCAGACCCACAGATTCGCATTCATTTGATTTATGACTGAGGTGAACTACAGAGTCAAAAGGAAAAGATGATCCTTCCCATAACTGGTGCTAGGTCACTTGAATAGTCACAGTTTTAAGAAATAATCTTGGGCCCTCACACTATATACTGAAAACAATTTCAGGTGGTTATGGTAGGTGGGTGCTCAGTCGTGTCTGACTCTTTGTTACCCTGTGGGCTGTAATCCATCAGGCTCCTCTGTCCATGGGATTCTCCAGGCAAAAGTAGTGGAGTGGGTTGCCATTTACAGCTTCAGGGGGTCTTCCTGATGTAGGGATCAAACATGCATCTCCTGCATTGACAGGCAGATTCTTTACCACCAGCTCCCCCTGAGTGGTTATATGCCTGGAAAATCACATAAAAGAATATCCTTCTGCACTTGGAATAGCAAAGATTTCATAAAGTATTAAAAACACAAAAGCACACTGACCCTCTAGAAAAAGTTTGAGAAACAGCAACAGTTTAGAATTAAGAAGTTTTGTTCATGAAAAGCCAACATTAAAAGAGCGAATGAGAATTCACAGAGAGGGAGGTAATATTTTCAATGCTTATATCTGATTAAGAAGTTGTACCCAGAATGTGAATAACTCCTTCAAACCAGTAAGGACAAGGCGGGTAAACCAACAAAAAGTAAGAAAAAGATGTGAATAAGCAATTCATACATTAAGAAGATAACCAAATGGTCAATGAACATATGAAAAGTCACTCAAAACTCATTAGTGATTAGGGAAATGCTAACTGAAAGTGTTGTTACTATTGTTCAGTTACTAACTTGTGTCTGACTCTTTGCGACCCCATGGACTGCAGCACGCCAGGCTTCCCTGTCCTTCACCATCTCCCAGAGCTTGCTAAAACTCATGTCTATTGAGTCAATGATGCTATCCAACCGTCTCATCCTCTGCTGTCCCCTTCTCCTCCTGCCTTCAATCTTTCCCAGCATCAGGGTCTTTTCCAGTGAGTCAGCTCTTTGCATCATGTGGCCAAAGGATTGGAGCTTCAGCTTCAGCATCAGTCCTTCCAATGAATATTCAGGGTTGATTTCCTTTAGGATGGACTAGTTGGATCTCCTTGTTGCCAAGGGACTCTCAAGAGTCTTATCTAACACCACAGTTCAAAAGTGTCAGTTCTTTGGAGCTCAGTCTTCTTTATGGTCCAACTCTCACATCCAAACATGACTTCTGGAAAAACTGAAAACATAGTGAAATACTGTTACACCTTCGCCAAATGGTTAACATGGAAAAGATGCAAAGCCGTGTGTTGGCAAGAAGGTAGAACAGCTGAGACTCTCACATTGTGTTAGGTGAGTAACCTTTGAAACCACCTTTGGGAATGATTTGACAGTGTTGACGGAAATAAGCCATAAACAATCTATAATAGGAATAGAAAAGAGCTTTACCTGAGCTGAGCTGAGGGTGATAGCCCAGGAAACACAGGAAGCACTTAGATTGTGTTCTGCCAGACTGAAAAATGGGGGAGATTTATAAACGCCAGAAAAAAAAAACAAAAAACCCCCAACAACACAAAGTTACATAAGCTGTTTGTCAAGAGTTAAGTTTGCAGCTAGGGTGCTTGTGAAGCATGGGTTACTTAGGGTCAAAAACAGTTGTATAATTACAAGGGGAGACTTGAGAGCATGTGGTTGCTCCTGACAGGCGCTAGCGGGTATTGTTTTGAGACGGCTGGTGGCATCCCTGAGTCGAATAAAGTTCAGAAAATGCAGGTTGTCAGTCAGGCAGGAATGTCCGCACGGCCACGCAGCTCCAATCTGAATGCCAGAACCAGAGTTGCTCTGCTTTGGTCTGTACATGCGTTCCTTTCTTTAATGGTTAAAGCAGGTGTATGATGCAGGTTTAATGGGCCACAAGCAGGCTGCTTGGTTAGCCTGAAGCCCAGGTTAAATTAGATGTAAGTCAGCATGACTTCCCCACACCTTAATATGTGAAAATTTCTTCCATCAGCAGTATTTCTAAAGTTGGCCATACACAAACCCCAGGACCCAACAATTCCAATACTAATATTTACCAAAGAAAAATAGAAATACGTTCACACAAAGATTCACATTCCAGTTTTTATCACAACTTTATTCATAATAAATACTGGAAACAATCATATGTCTATCCCCAAGAGAAAAAAAAAAAGCTAATTGTGATCTGTTTATACAATGGAAGCTACTCAGCAATAAACAAATTACTAATTATATAGAGAGGGAAAGGAATACACATACAATAGTGTAGGTGACCCTGTGATGGCAGATAGAATCCTGGATATAATCTAAAAGTTTATATTTAAAAAAAAAAATTCTTAAATAAATTATGATATCTCCACTCAACAGAATATTACATAACGGTTAAAAGAAATAGAATAAAATTGGATGCATTGATAAGGAAAGAGTGCCAAGGTAAAGGAACTAGAAAGTTCAAATTCAGAGCAACGTGTAGAGCATTTCACATTCATGTTAAAAAGCATATAAGACACGTATGAAAACTTTCTGGAAGGACACCAGGACACAGGTAACTATGATTAGCTCCAGGGAAGGGTCTCAGGCAGAATAAAGCAACCACCTGGCCACCAAAAACAACCTCGCTCACGTTTCATTGTAGATATTTTGTACTGCTTGGTTTTCGTTTGTTTGTTTGTTATTAGTCACAAGCATATTATTTTCTTAGTTTAGAAGATTTAATTAAATAAAGTGTCAAATGCTCTACAAGCACGCGTGTTCAGTCACTTAGAGTGTCCAACTCTTTGTGACCCCATGGACTATAGACCACCAGGCTCTTCTGTCCATGGGCAAGAATACTGGAGTGGTTTGCCATCTCCTCCTTCAGGGGATTTTCCCGACCCAGGGATGGAACCTACGTCTCCTGTGGCTCCTGCATAAGTAGGCGGATTCTTTACCATGGCTGTTGTTGTTCAGTCACCAAGTCTTGTCTGACTCTTTGTGACCCCATAGACTGCAGCACACCAGACTTCCCCGTCCTTTACCATCTCCCAGAGTTTGCCCAAGTTCGTGTCCATTGAATCCGTGATACCATTCAACCATCTAATCCTCTGTCACCCTCTTCTCCACTAAGCCATACCTATAAAAGGGATACAGTGGTGATGCTGGTCAAATTTAATAATTTGCATCCTAAAATGTGGTAGGCTGAAAAATGGTCCCGAAAGGTATACAACTTCTAATCCTGGATCCTGCAGATGTTCCCTTCTGTGGCAAAGGGGATTAAGTTAAGGATCTCGAGATGGGGATTTTATCGGATTAGCTGAGTGTGGTCCTTATAAGAGAAAGGCAGAGGGAAACTGACAGTAGTAGGGACTGAAGTGATGCATTTTTAAGATAAAGGAAGGTGTCAGGAGGCCACAAGCAGAGGGACTCTAAGTGGCCACTGGAAGCTGAAAAAGGCAAAGAAGCCAATCGTCTCACAGAGTCCAGATGGTTTATGGTCCTGCCAACACATTGATTTCAGTCTTCTGGCCTTTAGACCCACCAGGGAAAAGATCTGCATTATTTTAAGTCACCAAGTTAGTGGTACAAAGAACACTTACAGGAAATTAACATAAGATTTTCAAATGGTGGACAGAAAAAGTCCACTCTTGTTGGACGGAACTAGTTAGCAGAGCCCTGCCACAT
Organism: Cervus canadensis; assembly: GCF_019320065.1. Taxonomy (NCBI): domain Eukaryota; kingdom Metazoa; phylum Chordata; class Mammalia; order Artiodactyla; family Cervidae; genus Cervus; species Cervus canadensis. The sequence continues at coordinate 65,291,173 of NC_057401.1, read as the reverse complement.
GGAGAATCTGAGCATCTAATACAAAATAAACTCATGACGCCAGGTTTGCAGGTGTGTTCCTTTTGGCTCAGCTGGTAAAGAATCTGCCTGCAATTCAGGAAACTCAGGTTCCATCCCTGGGTCAGGAAGATCCCCTGGAGAAGGAAATGGCCCCCCACTCCAGTATTCTTGCCTGGGACACAACACGACTTAGTGACTAAACCATCAGCTACCACAGTGAGGATTTTATTTGTATGGCCCATTACCTTCACCACTGACATTTCCTGGACACTGGGTAGAAAGTTTCAGAATTCAAAGACTGAATTCTTCAGCTGAATACAAGTTCTCTGCCCAGGAAACAATCCAACATAGTTTCATAAATCAATATACACGTGTTACAACTCCAGAGTATACTTTTGCCAACATGTGTGACAGAGGAGAAAGTTAAATAAGTGTGGGTTTTTTAAGGCTGCTTTTTTAATATCAGCTAAAATCACTTCTGGATTAAGACTTAGATCTCCTGGGTTTATTACCTTTTCACTCCAAGTTAACGAGAAATTAAGTGGCAAAATTTTCAAACCTTTGTGAAGTAAGCAGTTGTACCTTCCTAAAATCACTTTTAATTTCATGAAATAGATCAGCTTGAGGAATGTTAATAATTGCCTGGTGGTGATAGTAATCCATCTTTCCCCCTAACACACAGTTATCCAGAGCTGCAATTCCTACATTTATTCAAAACATTTTCTTACTTGCGATGAGGTGATGTGTTAAGGCTCTAGGATTTCCCTCTCAATTTAGTTTGTAGATTCAAAGTACCATGTTTTAACCTCTCTTTTTTTAAAGGTGAATCTCGGAAAAAGAGAGGCTTCAAAAGTCAGACTCTCTAGCTTTCTAACGGTGAATTTTTACCATTTTCTTGGTGACTAATTTTCAAGTCACGCCTCTCTCTCTCCTAGGTATTTTAGGATTTGAAAATTTCTCCCAAAGGAATGAGGACATATGAGTTTCCAGGTCACCCCCTTTCAGAAAGGCTCTGATTTTTATAAAAGGCAAACAAGGCAGGGTATGTTAGGCAGGGTTAAAGAGAGAGAAATTTGCTAAGAAATTTACGCTGCCAATAACTCAGGTCTGACAACCACTATGAGAAGCAGAACATGCGCGCGTTAACGAAGTTTGTGCTTGAGTTTTCATTTCAATGCAGCTTCCGTACAGGGAACAAAGCTCCTTCTGTTGTATCCTTTCATCTCCCCAGGTCTTTACTCTTGCCTCCAGCTCAAGACATCAAAACTCACCCTAAATCCCCAGACAGGACCACATAACATCATCTGCATGTTCAGGTACCAATCTCTGGTTGCAGGCAGGATGGAACTAGATCACTGAAGATAAAGAAAGAAACAGCAACACAGCAACAAAGAATCCTTAACCTCCAGAAGACCCTCAGCTTAACATGCTCCAACTGAGGCAGGAGATAGATGGGCTGCAGCCTAGACTTTTACAACCAGCCTCCTGTTTGCACTTTGAGATGGAAATAACAGCAGGAACAGGATAAAGAGCTGGACTTTGTCTCCTGAGGACATTTCATGATAATAGTTTTGGCAGGGACAAAGAGGGGGCAAACCCTATTTGAGTAAAGGATCAAGAGGTCACATATTTCCCATCCGTGGGGCAAGGGAGACACATGAGCAGAAAGGCTCCTTGTGGGTCAAAAAGGAGAGGGCAACATCTCATAATATGTGACGCCAAGGCTCCCCCATAATCCTCTGAGCTGGACTCCATCTTGAAATAAAAGTTTGCTCATGCATGTTGGGGAAGGTCCTAGGGCAAGTCAGACGTGCAGGAAAAAAACCCCCAAAAACAGATATTTGGCCAAAGATAAACAAAGACCCAGAAGAACTGCTGTATGCAATGGATTTAACTGCCTCTTTGCTGCACCCCTCCTCGTGAGGGGGGTCGCCCACACCATTTCTCTCCAGGTGTGCGTTTCTGCCTTGCTTCCATCTTAAATAAGCAAATCCTTCCTCTCCCACCTGCGCTGTGTCTCTAGTAATAAACTTTGCACTGTGGTTTTTTTTTTTTTTTTTACAGATTTTGCCTCCTAGAGAAATGCATTTTTTAATGGCGACAAGAGCCTGGGGAAATTTGCTTGTAGCCTCTAGCCCCTGGTGGACTAGTGGCTAAGATTCCTGACTTTCATCCAGGCTGCCGAGATTCAACTCCTGGGCAGAGAACTGAGATCCCACTACAAGCCACCACTCACTACTGTCTCTCTGAGATCACAGTGAGCACTGATTGACTCTGTTTTTGCTGGGACAATAGTTCCCTGAACAAGAGGGTTATACAAAGAAGGCTAAGGTGAAGGAACTGAACTGGGGAGAAAGCTGTGTTTGAGATTAGATACTTGTTGCTCATATTAACTCCCACCCTCTGGTCCAATTCAGCTGGCCATTGCCGAAGGGAAGACCATGTTCACAAGAGGGTATTTCCCCAACACCCCCAGAACTTTTGACCCAAGACAGCTTCCAGGTGGAGGCTACCAGAGTAATCATGACCTTCTGATCTGGCTCTAGCTGGTCACCCCCACCCCTCCCACCCACCCCCATCCACACAGATAGTTCTTTCCTTCTACAAACTCAGACTCAATCCGAAAGGAAATCAACCCCAGATATTCATTGGAAGGACTGATGCTAAAGCTGAAGTTCTAACACTTTGGCCACCTGATGCAAAGAGCTGACTCATTGGAAGAGATCTTGATGTTGGAAAAGATTGAGCGCAGGAGGAAAAGAGGGCAACAGAAGATAAGATGGTTGGATGGCATCACCAACTCAATGGACATGAATTTGAACAAACTCCAGGAAAATCTGGCGTACTGCAGTCCATGGGGTTGCAAAGAGTTGGACACAACCGAGCAACTGAAAAACAGCTCAAAGAAAACATTTTGGTGCCTATTCCAGGACTGTATTTAAAAGAAAAAGACAAACCCTTCCCCCTTCCCAATTTCCTTTTTCTTTCCTTTTCACAGTCTTATCTTTTTTGTTCATGCAAGTCGGCCTAATCTTGATGGTAACCATGCCCATCACTTATTAAGCTCCTGTTAAGTGGATTCTGGGCTAGAATGGCATCTCTTTCCACCACAGACAAGCTATGCTTCTATTTGCATCTGAAAAAAAATGTGACTCAGAGGATTCAATTTGCTCAAAGTCAGATTGTTGGCAATTGAAAAGCCAGCACTGGTCACCTCCTGAAAACCTGAGCCGTTAGCACTCTTGCCTCCCGGGAGATAGGCAGTGATACAGAACAGCTTCTGTGAAAAATTTATAGGGTTGTGCTGCCAAATTGATTTTTTTAATTTCTGTAAATTCACTCTTGAAATCACACTAACCTTCACAAATTATGAAGCTATAGTCTAATTCAAGATAAGAGGGAGGGAGGAAGGGAAGGAAGGAGAAAGGAGGAAAGATTAGAAAGATTGTTATTTTAAACTCAGGGAAATTTTATTAATATAAATGGCCTGAGTTTCTATTGACCTTCCTCTAAAATAGATCGCTGATCCTGAGATTATTTTTCCAAATAAACAGAATAAAAGGAGAAGCATCTTGTTGTAGATTTTCCTGTTGACTTTGCATCTCCAGAGCAGAGGCTGTCAAATTGGCCGAGGATCTATTTTTTATGGCTTATTGAACCTGGGGCAAATGGACCACGCCGAAGGAGAGCAGTAAATCGAGCCTGTAGCTGGCTTCTAACCACATCTGATAGCAGCCCGCATGTTAACAGGCGTGGTGGAAGACTCCAGAAAGAGCAAAGAGGCTCTATCTGATTCTGGCCCCTGCTCTCTCAGGGCCAGTGCCAAAAAGATAAAGTAACTCTCTGATATGAGATGTTCGTGATTTATCACCTTTATTTTTTTTCATATTCACAGAATGAAAACAGCTCCTTTGAAGAAATGGTGTTTTATTGGGTTTAAGAGGTGGGTTTATGAAATAAATAACTCTGCAATTGTAAGCGAAATACTAAAATACAAGCCCTAGAAAAGCTCCAATGGGCCAAGCAAAAACTGTGAATCAAAGAGAGAAGAGAGAGGGTTTCTCACGCAGATTTAACCCATCTCTACACATTCACACAGTGAGCCAACAGGGTAATAATGCTGACAACGTTTCCTCCAAGCCTGTTTTGGAAGACAATTGTAAATTGAGAATATAATATAATCACCAACACAGTAAAGCACTTCATGGTTCATGAATTATTTTCACACACAGTACAAGTTCATTTGATCTGATATTTTCGATTTCTGAAACATGCAGCTGCTGAGGCCTTGTTCTGATAGACACTCTCAAAAGCTGGTCCTCCCAGGATGCACTGAGCAAGGATTCGGGTGCAGGCTGTTCATTGAGGCCAGATACCCCTCGAGGTGGGTGGAGCCAATCAGAAACCTCAGAAGCCAGTTGCTGCTCAGTCAGTCAGTTGTGTCCAACTCTCTGCAGCCCCATGGACTGCAGCTCACCAGGCTTCCCCTTCCTTCACCATTTCCTGGACTATGCTCAGATTCATGTCCATTGAGTCAGTGATGCCATCCAACCACCTCATCCTCTGTCGCCCCCTTCTCCTTTTGCCTTCAATCTTTCCCAGTTTCAGGGGCTTTTCCAATGAGTTGGCTCTTCACATCAAATGGCCCAGGGAATGGAGCTTCAGCTTCAGCATCAGTCCTTCCAATGACAATTCAGGATTGATTTCCTTTAGGATTGACTAGTTGGATCTCCTTGTTGTCCAAAGTACTCTTGAGAGTTTTCTCCAGCAGGCAGGCAAAGACGCAATTTTGGGTGAAGCCCCAGACTCTGTCTGATTCCAAAGGGGCTCTGAAGTGTATGTTGTGCCTCAGTGTTTGTCCCACTGGTCAGCAAAGGAGGCTGGCTTTTGTACTAGGAGCCATCCTTTTGGGGGGTGGGGGCCCCCTAAACTTTCAGGCACTTCCATCTCTGTTTAAAGACAAGAGAGGATGGTGGCCCTGGGCAAGTCATCTGAAGGTCACAGAGAAACCTTGGCTGTGAAATGCCAGGTTGCTACTAATGGACTCACAGAGTTCAGAAAGAGGATCCTTTCTTCTAAAGGACCCCTGCTCATCCTTCAAAATTCTGTCCAGGGGATAGTGACACATTTTCTGATAACTGGTCACCCAAGTAGAAAACCTCTTCTTTTATGATCTTTCTTCACCCAGAAGGAGCATCCTTCTACAACAACACTCCTCATCACAATTCTAGTGAGTCTTTCCCCAGCAGCCCATAGGGCTTCTTTTTGGTGCGTTTGATCCTGTGGGTGTTCAGTCACTCAGTTTCATCCAACTCTTTGCAGCCCCATGGACTGCAGCCCACCAGGCTCCTTCTGTCCATGGAATTTTCCAAGCAAGAATACTGGAGTGAGTAGCCATTTCCTACTCCAGGGGATCTTCCTGACCCAGGGATTGAATCCTCATCTCTTATGCATCCTGTATTGGCAAGCAGATTCTTTACCACTGTGCCACCCTAGGGAACAGATATTAATGAATCTTTCCAGGATCCTAATTATCTCCAGGAAGGCAATGGGGAAAAGCTAGCCCACTGGCTGTGAGTTACTAATGTAGCCTTAACTGGCTTCTAGCTGTAGGAAAGTTTGTCTGTCAAGTCGATTTTCTGAAAATGCAGAAGGGAATGTGGGAGTGAGTTCCTAAGAAGTTCAAGTTCTTAATCCTACATGTCCATTGTGGGTCTGCAATGAGGTTCTACCCATGCAGTCATTCAGGGACCTGGCACCTAGTGGGACTTCCCCGGTGGTCCAGTGGTTAAGACTGTGAACTCCAAATGCAGGGGGCCCAAGTTCAATCCCTGGTCAAGGAGCTAGATCCCCCATGCTAAAGCTAAGAGCTCTTCTGCCACAACTGAGATGAAGTGCAGCCAAAGAAATTCAAAATAAAGAAAACTTGATTTCAGATAACAAAGACCATTCTTCAGAGAATGACATATTGTTCATCAAGAATCTCCTAGAGAAAATTTCTCAAAAACCTGGGCTTTTCTCGTTTTCATAGACAATTATGGAGTAATCCTGTCCATTGTGGATGGCTCTAGGGATAAAGGGGTTTTTCTGCAGAATATAAAATACAGAAGATTAAAGCGATGTCATGGTCAGGATTCTCTCGCTTTCACCTCACATTTAGGTGTTCCTTCTAATGATGTTCAAAGTAGAAACACATTCAGCAAATAGTTCGGGTCTTTGAAGAAGTCCTCCTTTCAATTTCTTCAGAAAGTTCACAAATGTATTTTACAAGGCACGTAGGGGAAAAGGAGATCAATTCTACTGCTGAGAGAGAATCTGGGTCAATTTTATAGATTCACACCCACATGAAATCCACGGAGGGACAGAACTGGGAAGACATTGGTTAAAAGAAAAAGCACACCAAGTGTCAATATAAGTTAAATTGCTAGATGATTATAGTTCCATAGATGGAAAATATCCTGGGTCTTCATCAAGATCAATGTCTCTGGCACCTTACAGAAGCGTCCGTAGGATTCTAGTAGTATTTTAAAAACCTAACATGATGGTATTTCTCAGGAAAGGAAGACTGGCAGCCAAATTTCCATTTTTGCTCGTCAAGATTTCAATTGATTTTACTTGAACAAGCTGTTTTATTCAATTCACACTGATTAACCTTAGCCCAATCATTGAAAATGTTGTGGTTCTGGGATGAGGGTTTTAATTGTCTTCCTAATGTACTTGGAAGGTCTCTGGGCACATTGAATACAAGAGGTTTTCCAGACTATGTGGACAAAGGAGGGAATCTGAGTAGCCTGGACTCGAGAACCTTAATTTCCACCTGACCTTCGTGTCTCTTTCTCACTATTTTCATTTTCCACCAATATTTAAGTAGATGAATATAGATGTCAGCTATATTCTTACCTCTAAATACTGCTCGATTAAAAATTTAGCAATAAATATTGCTTTTCCCTGGGCTTCCCAAGTGGCACTAGTGATTTAAAAAAAAAAAAAAAAAGTCCCACCTGCCAATGCAGGAGACGTAAGAGACTCAGGTTCAATCCCTAGGTTGTAACGATCCCCTGGAGGAGGAAATGGCAACCCACTCCAGTATTCTTGCCAGGAGAATCCCATGGACAGAGGAGACTGGAGGGTTACAGCCATAAAGAGTCACACATGACCGAGGCAACTTAGCACACATGCACGCATTGCTTTTCCCTTGGTCTGTAATGTACAGACAAAATTTCAGTCTAAATTCTCATATTCTTTATCCTCTCTTTGTATCAAAGATGGGGCTTTCTATAAAACTTAAAGGGGTACAAAAACGTCAGTCATTAAAATAAATAATGTCAATGCAATCTTTTAGAAAATAAAAATGAATGAGAAAAAAAGAACTCACGATGAATAAAATATTAAAGTAGTAAAGATTCAGTCTCATTGCCTCATCCTAGTCCCTACCTGAATAGGGGCTCTAGGGTGGTCATAACTGGTCAGTAGCGCTTCTGGAAGCAAGGAAGATGTGCTTCCTGGTTCCTGCGTGTACATGGGTGGGCTGGGTGACTGGCTCTGATCAGAGGTTCTGAATAGAAGTGACACATGTCACCTTAAGACCCTCCTGGCTGCTTTGTTCTCACAGCTAATAACACCTTTCTAGAGCAGCAATGCTGTGGGGCCAGCTCCCAGAATGACTACGTTGAGTAGAACCTCTTTGCAGACCCACAACAGATATGTATCAGACTAAAGCTTTATGATTTCAGTTCGCTGGGGGATGTTTGTCACAGCAGCTAACCAAGCCCCTCCTGAAAGATACAGATTATCAGCAAGGCTCTCACTACAGAAATCCTCAGTATTTCACTTGAGAGAAACAAAACAGTCCTTAATATCCAGTTTTCCACCTGAAATTCCTTATTGCCTTCAAAGAGCCAAATGCTTCTTCTCTCCTTCCCAGTTCTCTTGTAAATTTTGTTCTTCAGGCTGACGGCATTGCAAATGGACAGACACAGTCTTGAAAAGCTTGTTTCAACTCTTATAAGCACCTAGGAATTGAGACAGTTCATGATCATGAATCTTCATTGTCAAGCCTGTAAAATATGGTTAGAAATACTTTCCACACAGGGCAGTTGTGGAATTAAGTGAGATAATGCATGATACAGGAATGAAGCTGGAACACAGCAGAGCATCGATTTTAATCTAATTGTACTCAGATCATCAGGAAATGTTTGTAAAAGTGCAGATCTCCACGTCATCCCCATCGGGAGATCCAGGATCCAGGAATTGCATTTTAGCCAAACTCCTGGGTTTCGAAGGCACCCATTCCAGTATTCTTGCCTGGAGAATCCCACGGACAGAGGAGCCTGGAGGGCTACAGTCCATGGGGTCACAAAGAGTCAGACAAGACTGAAGTGACTGAGCAAGCACGCATGTACCTGGGTTTTGCAGAGGACTCTTTCCTTAAGAAGCCCTGGGTTTTTATATCAGTGACTTACTTTGCTAAGAATAACCCTGAGAGGAGAATCACTATCAAGTCAGTCTGCAACAAGCTGAAAAAATAGAAGGAAAAAACAGTGTGCTTTTTGGGGAAAAAAAAAAGTTCTGTCAGGATATTATCTTTTACTAGTCTTAGTGTATTTAAAGTAAAGGTAGAGTCAAAGAATTTTTTTTTCTATGTCACCCATGTTTATTGGGCTTCCCTTGTAGCTCAGTAAAGACTTTGCCTGCAATGCAGGAGACCCAGGTTCGATTCCTGGATCAGGAAGACCCCCTGAAGAAAGAAATGGCAACCTACTCCAGTATTCTTGCCTGGAGAATCCCACGGACAGAGGAGACTGTCCAGGTACAGCTCATGGGGTCGCAAAAGTCGGACACAACTTAGTGATTAAACCACCACCACCACATGCTTATTATTCATTTTAAAAGTTTTAACCTTAGAGAAAACCAGAAGTCAAAGAAGTCTAAAGTTTGGTTCTTTCTTTAGGTACAATATATTTGAGAGAAGAGTCTGGATAACACACCATCTAGAGCAATGTTTCCTAATAGAAATATAACACCACCATACATATAATTTTAGTTTATTTTGTAAGCACACCAATAAAGGTAAAATGAAACAGGTGGAACTAATGTTAATAACACATTTTAATCCATTATATACAAAATATGATTTCAATATGAAATCAGTACAAATTAAGATATCTTTATCAAATCTTTCAAATCCAATGTGTATTATACACTCACAATACATCTCAATTTGTATGCTAAATTTTCATTGGGAATACTTGATTTGTGTCCAAATTTCATACAATTTACAATTGAAAATGTAGATTTGCATGCTCAACTTGTTCCCAGTATACTCAAAAGTTTTCCAACGACTTTTAAAAAAAAAAGCTCCAAGACTGAACCAGGAAAAAAATTTGAGATTAGCAAAGTATGATTTGCAGGCATGCACTCATGCTCAGTCATGTCTGACTCTTCGCAGCCCTCTGGACTGCAACCCACCAGGCTCCTCTGTCTATGGGATTTCCCAGGCAAGAATACTGAAGTGGGTAGTATTTCCCTTCTCCAGGAGATCTTCCCAACCAAGGGATCGAACCTGTTTCTTGCAACTTGGCAGGCAGATTCTTTACCACTGAGCCACTAGGGAACCTCAGAGATTTAGGGCTTAGAAGACCTGTTCCATGCTCAGAGTTTAAATGGAGGCTGCAGTTCTTGGGCTCACTCCCCTGAAAACCCACTCTATTTGCCCCTGGTCATCACTTACATGGGAGACCATGGCCAGTCCTTCACTTCTCCTCCCTCAGAGCATCAGTCTGCCAGTGTGCCCAATTGTCCCCTAAGATCATACCAGGAGCCCCCAAAGGCCCCCACTAACTATAACAGCTTCCTTCTCAGCCCACACAGTGCAGCATTTTGTATCCACCTGGGCATTTGCTATAATATTGCTTGCTTGTTCTAAGAGCAACAATGTATGACTGGGGGCCAACTGAGATTCACAAAGATGAACAATTCCTCTCTGGAGGGTCTGCAGAGGAATCAAACTCGTGTTATTTACGTTGCAGTGTGGGGACCAGGTTGGCGTGCTAACATGTTTTCTATGCAGCTCAAGGGCTTTGTGGCACTTGTAGGGTCCAGGGAGTGGTCCACCAGGGGGACCAAAGAGCTCTGGAAAAATAACTCAAGTTCATGGAAGAGAGGGCCAAGGTAGAAAGGCTGGATTTATGGGTCAGAATAGAAAGCGAGCATAATTCTGTGTGAAAATGGTCTCTGTAACTCGAAGTGCCCCTTAACCCAGGTCCCTGTGGACTCGTGTCTCCATCCTGGTTGGGGAACTGCAATAAAGGGCAAGTGAAATATAAATGAGTCATTTTCATCAAAATCTCCATGTGACAATGAGAGCATAAGGCAGTGGCATTTAAGGATCTCTGCTCAGTGAAGGCTGTCATAAACAAGGAAAAGAGACAGATGGCCCACTTAGAGAAGACAGTTTAACTGTACACAACAACAAAGTCCTTTAAATTAAAAAACAAAGATAGTAAGGGTTGAAAAGAGCTGAAGGGGTGGATGGGGTGGCTGGGCAGACACCAGGGAGCACCAATACCCAAAAAGCAGGTGCAGAGGTGCTGAAAGCTGTTAGCAATGGAGAGGAAAACAAAATTAGTGATGGAAAACCAACATCAGAATGGCAAAATGGAAGGGAAGACCCCACCCAGTATTGGAGATTTGGGGAGACAGGAACACGTGTGTGTTGCTGCTGCTGGGCACATCCAGCTCCTACGGACCTAGGGAAACCCCAGGGCAGTTGTATGTAGGACTCCACAAAGCTAAGTCTGCATGTGCCCAAGGCTCAGAATTCACTCCCATCTGTCCATTCAGAGAAATGGTCACACCGGTCCCAGGGACCATGTACAAGGAGGTCTACTGAGGTCTTGCCTGTGGCCACGAGGAGGAACAGGCAATCAAGGCCTTCTCAGCAGGGAGTGGCCAGATAAAACCTGGTGGTACGCCCTGCAGAATATGCAGACAGCACAAGGAGGAAGCAGACGAGGTGAGGGACAGATCTCTCTGTGGACAGTGCTGTGTGGGGACGGAGGGAAGGGTGTGAGTTCATGGAGGAACACGCTTCAAGTCAGCTACATACACACACACACCCCCCCACACACAACACTACACATTCCAGGTAGACATTCTCTAAATTTGGGCCCCTAGAAGTAGAACCTGAGACAAGAGCCAGATGGACACGATGCTTTGAGGGAGGGCTACCCTGGAGAAGGAAATGGCAACTCACTCCAGTACTCTTGCTTGGAAAACCCCATGGACAGAGGAGCCTGGTAGGCTATATAGTCCATGGGGTCGCAAAGAGTCAGACATGACTGAGCGCCTTCACTTCACTTCACTTCACTTTCAAGAAGGAGGGTGAGAAAGCAGAAGAGTGCAGAGGTTTGCATCAAGATAGTGGAGCAAGAGGTTGTAGGGCTCACTTCCTCCCGTGAATACATCAATAATACATGCACATGTGGAGCAATTCTCACTGAAAGCAAACTGGAGACTGACAGAAAGACTCCTATACAACCAGCATTGCAAGAAAGATACACGCATAACCAGGTACGAAGGGAAGAGAAGTAATTAGGTTGGGGCCTGTTTCCCCGGGAGGAAATGGGGAGGAAAAGAAAGCTTGTAAGCTTCCCCTAGTGGCTCAGATGGTAAAGAATCCACCTGCAGTGCTGGAGACCTGGGTTCTATCTCTGGGTCAGGGAGATCCCCTGGAGAAGGAAACGGCAACCCACTCCTGTATTCTTGCCTGGAAAATCCTATGGACAGAGGAGCCTGGTGGGCTACAGTCCGTGGGGTCACAAGAGTTGGATATGACTTAGCGACTAAACCACATATCGGTGGAGATTCAACCTGAGGAGCAAGCTGTTTGAACCACACGTTGGACTTCCCAGTCCTGGCGTCCTATGTGGAGAGAGAAGTCCCCTTGGCTGATTGGAGGACTGCTGGGACTATTATAAGGGCTGTAGGGAGCCTGGACACCACTCAAAGAAAGACATGCCCACAGGTTGCCCCCACAGCTAGGCAGAGAGGGGTCTGCTCTAGCAGCTGCCAGCTTTCCTGAAACCCCCTCACCATGCCCCCCAGCCCTATCTGAGAGAATGCTCCAGCCCTCACCACTCCATATCCCAGTGCAGCACTGAATCTGGGGTAGCCAGATTCAGGGGAAAGATCTGACTGTGGGATGCAGAGATGACCCCCTCTGGAGGCAAGGAGCTGGCCTTTTGTACCCTTTAGCAGACAGTCTTTGACTATATTCCCCTATCCTGGAGGTGGGTGAACTCTGAGCCAGAAGACCTCCTCCAGTAAAAGTCAAGTATCACCATCCAGAGATGGGGCAGCTGGAGCTGTTAGCAGCCCGCACTCATAGCAGTGGGGGGGCGGGGGGGTCAGGTCCACCACCCGGGAAGGGGTCCAGGTGGGGGCGCCATTATCATCCAGCGCAGGTATGAGCACCTGCAGAGTAGGTACCTGTGGAGGCAAGAAATTGCAGAGAGGGCTGGTACTGATGGAGCAGCCTCTCAGACAGTGATGAGAATTCGCCGGAAACAGGAGCGGGATGAGCTCAGCCCCTGAACCTGAAGCATCTCTTTGTGACTCTGAGAGGGAAGAAGACACACGGGAGGGGTCCGCGCTTGCTGCTTTCCCGGAATCCGGTATAAAACGAGAAGGATGGACACCCTGCCACCTGCTGGCCTGGCCGACGGGCGCAGCACAAAGCATGTGTAGGCTGCAGAGGGGTGATGGGTCCGGATCCAGGTCTGTCTGTGAACAAAGAATCCCAGTCCCCCGCCTGCGAGGGATATAGAGTATCTGCAGCCACAAAACAAGTGATCAGAGAGGTAAAGGCAGAGAGGATGCATCTGTGAAACTGACATGCAAAAGGCAGGAGATGAAACACTGGACTTTGAGAGCAAGGCTGGAAATGGCAAATCCCACACTGCTGGGGACCTCAAATGAGGAGGCGAGGGCTAGCTCAGAAAACTAGGTTACTGCACAGAAGGAGGAATTTCTGTTCAACTAGAAACTACGATCGTGTGTGTGTCAGGTGCCCCGTCCCCAGCCTTTGTGTTGGGAGCTGTTGCTGCTGCTGCTGGCTCTGTCCTGATCAGGAAAAGTGGAAAGCATACAGGCAGCCATGATTCCACATGTATCACACACACACACACACACACACAGAGACACACACTGTCTCTCTCACACTCACACATACACACACGAGAATGCCCCCTTCCTCTTCTCTGAGTCAAGCTTTGTCCCTTCTGCCCAGGAGAATGGCTTTGGTCCCTCGGTCCTGTAGAAACCTACCGGTAAACAGCTCTGGGGGCTTCTGCCCACAGCTCACTCCTCTGAGCTGAGACACAAGCCAGGAGGCTAGGCGGGGAAACCAACCTTCAGAAACACTAGGGGACATCCTTGGCAGTTCAGTGATTAAGAATCTGTATTTCCAATGCAAGGGATGTGGGTTCGACCCCTGGTCGGGGAACTAAGATCCTACATGTCTCATGGTACGGCCAAAAAACAGAATTAAAAAAAATAAATAAAACATGCTAGATTTTTTTTTCAGTGCTCAGCTCATCACACAGCCTCTGTCTTCAGACCTCAAAAATCCCATGTGAAGATTAATTTCTGCCAACCTCTCCTGGCTTGCTTGCCCTCTCGGCCGTCAGCCTTGCCCAGGTGCATGGAGATCCTAGGCCGGTGGGTCTCAATCTAGCGGTTCTTGACTGGCAGCAGCAACACCCAGGAGCTTGTTATAAAAGCCAGTTCTCAGGCTTCACCTGAGAGGTGTTGTCAGAATCTCCAGAGTCAAGACCAGGAAGCTGTGTTGAAAGGAACTCTCCAGGTAGCCCCTATGCCAAGCGTGAGGATACCTGCTTTCGTCTGAGCCTTAACCAGCAGAGAACATCATGGTCCTCCAAGAGTTGTGACCTTGGGTCTCGGGTCAGCTCCCAGGGAAGCCAAGCCTGAGACTGGGAGCTAGTCCTGGAGAATGGAGCACCACCCCCTACAGAAGGGGTGAAGGAGGTAAACAGGGGTGTGGTCTCCTCTGGGGAGCCCTTCAGCCTGACCCCATGTAGAGCTCCGGGTCACAAATAGCATCCCAGAGCCAGTCCCATTCTGGACAAGGAGAGCAGCTTTTATCCCCAGGTCGCCAGGCAGCCCTGTGCTGCCCTCCCCACCAGGGCTGGTCCCAAGCCTCCTGGGTGCGGCCACTTCCAGTCCCTGGGGGGCAATCCCCAGAGGAGAGCATCCCTGAGCCACCTGCGGCCCAGACTCAGAGCAGCAGGGGAACCGGGGCAATAAAGGGACCTAAGTGGGGTCCCTCCTGTTTAGTCCCCCGGATTCCTATAAATCACGAGCCTTTAGGATATCCGACCTGAGGGCAGAGGCTCAGGAGGGAGGCTCCTGGGTGAATTCCCCTCCCAGGTCTGCTGTAGCGACGTAGCACAGACTGAGTGGTTTCGACAGCAGAAACTTACTGTCTCACGACTCTGGAGGTTAGAAGCTGGAGATCAAGGTATTGGCAGGACCGGGCTCCCACCCAAGGTTCTCCTGGTCAGTCCATCCCAGCTTCCTCCTAGGTTCTGGTGCCAGCAGCCCTTGGCTGTAGACACGCCCTGGCTTGTAGACACAGCACTCCAGTCTGCCTCCATCCTCTCGTGGCCTTGTCCCTGCAAACCTGTGTCCCTGAACTCCCTGTCTGTTTCCCGTAAGGACATCAGTCCCTGGGTTGACAGCAATCATTGAGTTTAGGGGCCACCCTAACCCAACTTCATCTCCCCTAGACCCTTAACTGCTTACATCTGCCAGGACTCTGTGTCCAACAAGGTCACATTGGTAGGGACCCGGGGCCAGAACTTCAACATGGCTATGGGTGGGGGGTGGCGGGAGACGGACACAATTCAATCTACAGCTCTGAGGATGCCTCAACGTGCCACAGAGGACCCCACCTAACCCAACATCCAAGGAAGCTCTAGGTTGGCCCCTTGAGCAGGAAGCTGCTAATAGATGATACTAAAGCCAACTTTGAGAGGCTAAAAATGCACTGGTCCCTTGAGCAGGAAGCTGCTAATAGGTAATATTAGAGCCAACTTCGAGAGGCTGAAAACAGAGTCATCACACCGGGACCAACTGTCTAAAGAAAAAGCACATGCGCATGGCCGGGCAAGATCCTTCTACTGGTTCTGCTTCTCTGTACAGCGGGGGGAGCTTGGCCCTCGGAAGGGTGTCAGAGTACCAGCAAGGGTGGTGCCCAGTGACCGTACCCCACACGGAGCCAGTCCGGGCTCCTGATGCTCACTGAGCCAGATCCTGTTGTGAAGTAGACCTTGGGTGCTTTTCCTACCCAGTAACGCTGCTTCGTAGCTTTCTCCTGGCCCTTCCTCCACTAGCACCAGACCATGAAGTCGCAGGGGAAGAGCTGGCCCCAAGAGCCAGCAGGTGAAGTCCACTTTGGGGAGCTCTGGGTTGAGCTTCTGGGAAACCAGAGCAGAAGTATGTTCTCAGAAATCACAGTTTTCCACTGTAATATCCAGGCAGGTGAAGGAAAAAAGGGTTATCATCACTGTTGATGTAGCAGCCCTACCTGGGGGTGCCCAGAGTAGAGAGCTGGTCCTCAGCACACGATGTGGACAGCAAGACAGGGGTGGGGAGAGAGAGATTCAGCCCCTCTTGAGACCAGTCTCCCCCCTCCCCAGGAGGGTCGAGACCCAAGAGCAGCTCAGGCTTGTCTGAGCGTCTAAAAGGGAGCCGACTCCTCAAATGTCTCAAACTGCAAGAGGTGCTTCTTGGGGTGCAGAAAAGGGAGCCCCTGAAGTTGGAGTGGGTGTTCCAGAACAGCTGACTGTTGAGAGTGTGCAATGTCGGTGGGAGACTGTGCTCTGAGATCAGGAACCTGGTGGGCAACCTGAGCTGGGGGCTTGATGGAGAGTGAGGCTGCGTTCTCAGAAGCTGAGCTAAGACCTGAGTGTGAACAGAGACGGCAGTGATTACAACCCGGCTCCGCGGGATCAATCACAGAGGGCCCTCTGTGTTCAGAGAGCGCCCCCTGTGGTCAGAGAGTCCCGCTGCGGTCAGAGTTTGGCTCCCAGACCAGACCTTTGCCTCCTGGCTGTACTTGCTAGGACACAGATCACCCGCAAAGGAAAAGGGTGGGGTGAAGGGATTAGTAAGCCTGAATCAATATGTATTTCTCTCCCAAGACACTGAATTTTCAACCAAGGCTGAAAAATTGCCAGGAACCGGCAAGATTAAGTTCTCAGCCATTAGCAGAAATGAGGGCTTGTGAGCTAAATTAAGCTCAATTATAAAACAATAAAGAAAGTTTCATGTCTGTACACCAGAGTTTTTATCATGGTGAAATTTGTACCCACCATACAAGAGCTGTAATTGCAATGCAAGGCAATGTGTGATAAATGCCATATAAGTTGTAAAAACAAAGTGTTCTGTGATTTCAAAGAAAAGAGCATACCTACTGGAGTTTTAGAGGCTGTCTATGTTTGTAACTTAGCCTATTCATCTTATAGATTGCCTAACATCTTTCCTCAAACCCAACTTTTTCCAAAGCTATGTTAGTTATGATTCTTTCTGCTGCAAATGATAAAACCCCTAACTCAAGTCAGCTTATGAAAAGGAAAAGGACTCTGGTTCTCAAAACTGAAGAAATCCAGAGGGAGCTCTTGCTTCAGGTATGGTTTGATCCAGGCTGAAATCAAAGTATTTCACTGGGATAGAGCTCTGTCTCTAGATATTTCAGCTTTTCTTCCTTGATGTTCAGTTCATGCACAGGCCCTATGTGCTCATAGGATATCTACTACTGTTCCAGCCCCACCAGCCTTCCTCGTTTCACACCAACAGGAAAAGGCAGTATACCTCCCTGAGAACAACAAAAGCCTGGGAACTGAATACCCTTAGCTGGGATGGGTGGCATTTGTGCCTTGTGACCATCAGGAAGCCAGTCACTCTTGTCAGAAGAATGGGATGTGCTGATCCTATGCAGATTGACTCACACATGGAATCAGCGTACCTCAAAAATGCATCATCAGAGAATGGGGCAAAGGTTCCCACAAGACAAGGTGAGAAGGCTGGGGGCCAAAGCAATAAATGTCCACTCTTCTGTCTCAGACTGTGGCTCATAGTTTGGTTGCTTTCCCTTCCAATGCAGACTGCTCCTTCAGCAGGAAAACATTCTGCTTGTTTTCCCAGCACTGAGTGGTTAGCTTGGTGAGCTCTTTGGATTAGTTAATGTCTTTGGCTTCTAATAAGGTATACCAATGTTTGTCCATTTGGGCTGCTGTAACAACATATGATAGACTGGGTGACTAGTAAACAGTAGACATTTTCTTCTCACAGCTCTGGAAGCTGGAAGTCCAAGATCAAATTACCCCCAGATGCAGAGTCTGGGGAGGACCTGCTTCCCTCTCTGTTCTCAGATGGTGGGAGGGCAAGGAATGGCTCTGAGGAGTCTCTGTTATCAGGGCACTAATCTCACTCATAGGGGCTCCACCCTTATGGCCTAATACTCACTTCCCCAAAGCCCCCACCTCCTAATACCATCAACTTCTGGGTTAGGATTTCAATACATGAATTTGGGGGAACACAAATATTCAGACACGGGTATTAAATGCAAGTTACCCTTAGAGGAAAGAAAGGGAACATACTATCAAGCCACAAATGGGTCTCATTGACCCTAAGAAAGAATGGATTTACCTCGGAAAGAGATGAAAGCAAACCCTGGAAAACCAGGAGCCAGGAGCTGCCGCTCTGTTTTCTGACCCTCTCTCTTCTGCATGTATATGTCACTCACTTCTCTCATTTTAATGGGAGCTTTCTGTGCTTCTGTCTGCATTGTGAACACGGCCATGGCCCCAGGTAGAGGGCATTTGGTAGCCTGGAGCTGTCTTTTGTTTCCCCTCTTATTCTAATTATTTTATTCTATTATTGACTCCACACCTGGCTTCAGGTGAATCACAGTCAGAGCATCACATTTTCCCAGCTGAGAATTGGCTCAGCTACATGCATGCAATTCAAGCAAAGTAAATGAAATGCAAAGCCACTTGCTGAGACTGAAGGAAGAGAATATTACACTCTTCTTCATGGACTTGAACTTGGGAGCTGTAAACTAGAGTTGATTAGCTTTCTTGATGCAATAATCTGAGATTGCACCACCCAGAGGAGAGAGTCAAGTAATGTAGCCAGAATCTGGGTACTGTTAAAATGTTCAGGCTCCCAGATGAAACTAACCTTGATTGAATTTTACCTTTATACTTTTCAGTTGTAAAGTCAATAAATTCCCTTCTGCTTAAGTCAGTTGGGCTAGATTCCAGCCACTTGCATCCCAAATAATTCTGATATACGATACCCATATGTTACTGTTTGTATTAGTCTGCTCAGGCTGCCATAATGAAATACCACAGACTAGATGGTTTAAGCACTAGATATTTATCTTCTCATAGCCGTGGAGTCTAGAAGCTGAAGATCAAGATGTTGGTTTCTGGTGTGACCTTCCTCTCTTTGGCTTGCAGATGGCATTTCTCACTCACGTGGCCTTTTCTCTGTGTCTGTGTGCAGAAGGAGAGAAATATCTGGTGTCTCTCCCTTTTCTTATAAGGACTCCAGTTCTATTGGATTAGGGCCCCACCCTCAAGACCTCATTTAACCTTCATTACTGTCATAAATGCTCCGTCTTTGAATACTATCATATTAGGGATTAGGGCTTCAACATGTGCATTTTTTTTTATTGTTCACTAAGTCATGTCCAACTCTTTGTGACCCCATGGACTGTAGCACACAGACTCATCCACCCTTCACTATCTCCTGGAGTGTGCTCAAATTCATGTCCATTGAGTTAATAATGCTATCTAACCATCTTACCCTCTGTTGCCCCCTTTTCCTTTTGCCTTCAATCCT